>NW_015162474.1:1218618-1280572 GCF_001447785.1 Gekko japonicus | reverse complement strand
CTGAAAAGTGTTTTTTCCTAAACTAGAATGGGGGAAAAAAAGAACAGAAATAAGAATGGTAGGTCAAAGGATAATCCAAGAAAAATGAAGCCAACTATCCTATTTCACATGAGTAATCAGCATGATATTTATGCCAATAGTTGCTATTTTTCAAAGTTCCTGTTTTTGAATCAAACTGCAATTTGTTCAATTGTAGAAGGCTATGAAAAGAGTTTGGTGGCTCTGTTTCAAATTTAAAATCACAAATTTAAAATCACAGCACTAATTAAAGATGGGCAGATAGAAAGTTAGGAACTGGCTCTGATAATGAGCAGTTATACACTTATTTTTATAAAGTGTCCAAATTGTGATTTTGTAGTGAAAGGAACTAATATTTAGCCATCCATGATAACAAGAAAAGGATGAATTTGAAGTGAAAGGCCGAAACATCCTGAGCAAAAATGTTTCAAGCTACATTTGAGAAACAGTTGTGGATCTTTAGACTTCTGACTGATGGGTAGGTTTTGGAAACAGAATGAATATTAATAACGGTGGAAAGGGAGGAATTTTCCCATAACAGAACCACATTGGTAACAGTAAATATCAGTGTTTCAGAACTCCTGAATCAAAATTCAGAAACTGAAAACATATCACATCATGTGCTTTGTGTGCGTGGAGGTAGATGATGGGATAAGTGAGATGTTAAAATAAATGTTCTGAATGCCATGAGTCCATAGTAAAGACATTGGTATTTCCTGATTTATCAGAGAGTTCCTTTATTTTTCTCATTACTAAACTCAACTATATCTGTTTCTTTAGTATCTAGTTGTTCCAGTAAATTGCATATGTCAGATTTATTTATAGCAATAGGAGCAGACATTGGACTGCTTTCAGAGTTTATGTTGCCTTTTCCATAGGCTATTCCAGCCTCTGTTAAAACAGGTGCAGTTTTTGTGCTGGATCCCTTAGAGTGTATATGCAAATGTGGAAATTTCCATATTTGATTATCTGGGATGTTGCCAGATGTTTTACTTTGATATA
Source organism: Gekko japonicus (assembly GCF_001447785.1). NCBI lineage: Eukaryota > Metazoa > Chordata > Lepidosauria > Squamata > Gekkonidae > Gekko > Gekko japonicus. Next base: position 1,279,552 of record NW_015162474.1, on the reverse strand, counting down.
AGTCGGATGGCTTTCTGTCTGTTATGTCTGTGGATGAATCATCTTCCTCTGTATCCATATGAAGTGAAGCCACTTCTGAAGGAGACACTGGAGAATCTGCAGGACTGGTATGTGGCCCACACAGGATCAATGTCACTCCTTTTGAGTCAGGGTCTGAGTCACTTTGACTTCCAGAATCCTCTTCTGTCAGGACATTAGCGGTGTTCCTTCTTTGTGATTCCAGTCTGGATCCATCATCCTTTGTTTCAACAACAGTATTTTCTGAGACTGATGAGTTTGTTTTGGATATGCTGTCATCCTGATAGCATATCTCTGTGGGTTCATTCTTGCTAGTTTCTCTGATGATCCCTAGATCCATGCCTTCAGGCATCCTGGCATCCTTATCAGGCCATTCATGGTTTTTCCTACCACTTGAGGTTAAAAGTCTCGCTCTAGAGTGCATTTCTTGTAAATTGCCAATGTGCCGCATCTCATGAGACGGGAAAAAAACAGAATTTTCACTTGACTGTCTTTGGTAGGCCCTCCTGGTTGGAGTGGGGGATTCTTCACGGACACTCAGAAATCGCTTCACTTTTCTCAGCATTGAATGCTGTCGTTTGGGTTTATCTTCATCATAGATCCAGTTGTCTCCACGGAGAAATTGACTATCAGCCAGACTACAAAATAAAATAGGAAAGTATCTGTTACTTTTTGCCTTTGTTCTGCCAACAGAAGCCACTGGTAACTGTTGGAACTGACGTATGACTTGACCTAAGAAAATTCGTTAGCAACAGAAAAATCATTTGCAGTGTGTATGCGTACATTGTAATGGTAATCCTGCAATTTATGTATGCATAATTTGCAGTGGGATTTAACCTATTTGTGTAAGAACTTTTCATTCCTACTGTCACCCAGCATGTCTGTATTGACACTGACAAGCCTGAACCATCTTTCCTGCCACTCCTAGTTCTCTATCAACCACATTTCCTTCTTTAAAAGTCTGTACTTCATTTTTCATCCCATGGATCTGTTCTGTTAAATGTGGTGCCTTTCTCCGACATAAGGTACCTTCCCCTGATGCAAGAGCCTCCAGTGGAAGAGCCCCCTGAATCCGTCAGGTGCACTGAAAGAAGCAGCCACCAGTGGCAGAAAAGAACCATGGGTTTCAACACATCAGCTTTGACCACTTAAGCTCTCCATCTATCTGGCTGTGTCATCTGTGACCTGGGACCTGTTGCCAGTGTGGTTTTTTCCACTTGACATAAAAGTAACAGGGAAAATCTCAGACTGCAAAGGAGGAAGCCACAGTCTGGCTCTTCTTTGCATCACTATTGAACCTCCATGAAACTGAAACAGCACAGGCATGGGGAAGAAGCTGCCACAGGGTCTCTTGCTGTGTGTGCCAGGCCTCAGCAGTGGCCAGGGAGGTGAAAGAAAATGGTGGCAGAGGCAGGGGATGGTGGTTCAACACTTCATGCACCTGCTGAAGTGAGCTCTGACTCATGAAAGCTTATTCTGGAATAAGTGATACCTAGGATCACGATTATGAATTAGGATGTTTTCCACATAGTTTGAGATGTAATATCCAGAGACATCCCGGAAAACAAGAGACACCATATGGCCTTTGACAACTCATTCAAGCTATAAATCAGGAGTCCAGTGGGACCTTAAAGTCTAACAAAAGTTTCTTCGTAGGAATGAGTGTTAGTGATCTGGTACACTGAGCTGGTGAAGAACCATTTCTGACCATGTGTGGAAGGAACTTTTAGAGTCACGTACCCCATTTCAATAGTAGATCCGAGGAAAGATGGAATGCAGTAATCTGCTGCCGCTAGTGTATATGGCGGGCGGGCTGCAGAATCATCCCAGTAAATATCTTTTTTCAGTTTTGGTAAATTCATATGCATTTCATCAACAGCCAGAAGTGATACCTAGGATAGCAATTATGTATTAGAAATATTTACAACATAGCTTAAGGTATAATATGGTTAGGGAGCAATCCGGAGAACATTGTTACTAATTCAGCACTCCTCAAACAGCCTTTGAAAATTCCTTCAGACAGCAGTTCCTGTACCAAATTTCATTTGAAGTCTCTGGGAGTTTCAGAAGCTGTTTAAATTGTGCTCCTGGTTCAAGGAGGGGAAAAAAAATCAGTTCCACTAGATGCATGCAAGACCTTGAGCTCTCTGTGTTGTAGTCTTAGGCCCAGGCTAGAGGTTCCATACAGCGGGTTGCAGCCAGATGGCAGCAGTGGGTTCCCTGCAGGAACTCAGTTGTGAAGCACCTACAGGGATCCAGTTTAGATCAGGACAGCAGCATGGGGAGAGGAGGGCCTTCAGCCATTCCCTCTGCACTGTCTTCCCAGTTGGAAATGGCCCTGGGGCTGGAGGTTGCATGTACAGGCCTCTCAAGGGGCAAATAATACTCCTGGGGCAGTTTGGTTTGGAAAAATGGCATGGGGAAAGCTGAGGCTCCCCTCCCCCAATCTCCCCCCCCCAAGCCAAACTGAGTTCTCATAGTTGTTGTACTGCTGCATGTCCCCATAGCAATCACATGTTACATGTAAACCCTAGTTTGGGCTAGAGTTCCCAACCCCGCCTATGTAAATATTGGACGATTTTGTGAGCACTGCCTGGGGAGGGTGGCAATTGCAGAGGCTGTGATGTCACTGCTGGGTGATACTAAAGACCATAGAGACTAGAGGAAATTCCTAGGGTGACAGTATGCAGGCCATTTTTTGCTCCTGCTTCTCAGTTTCTCAAGGGTGGAAGATGGGCTGAGAGCGGGGCATTTTCTGCTGAGCCCAGCCTTAGATTACAATTTCTTTTATGTCTTTCTTATGCACCTTATTTTATTTATGTACTGTGAATGTAATGACATCGCTATTTTCTATTGTGTATATTATTTGAATATATTTCTGTCCCATCATTGGTCTCAAGGTGGTTTAGTGCACATTTTCCCCACCTATATGTTACTCTGTTCTGTACTTCTGTACTTTTGCTTTCTCTGCTGGTTTGAAGGGTTTCCTCCCTCTTTTTTCTTTTCAGCTTATCTATAATAAACATGAGCAGATCCAGTGTATGAGATTAAACATCTCATTAAACATTCTGAAATAAAAAGAAATGGTTATGATCAGTTTACCAATAGACCTGCTTCCAAAGCCAGAACGCAAGAGGCTATGCAGAGTGAATGAAGACGGTATACATGGATTACAGAGTAAATGAACACAAGGGGTAGAGGGAATAGCAACAAGGTGTAAAAAACAATGGGCTGGATCCAGTCAGCTTTTCCCACTCAATGCTAAACGACACGATATGCCCTAGGAAGGACATGTAGAGCCCACGAAAAAGGGCAAAAGGCCCTTCCACCCTTTCCACTGGTGAAAGTGGGATGGGAGGGAAACCAGAGGCTCCTTCTCCTCCCTCGCAGCGTCCCCTCACAGTGCCAAGCAAATAAGTCCTTTTTAAGGTGAGTTCCCCTGACGTAACACACGTATGCCCAGTAACACACGTGACCTGACATAGGTCAGGTATATTATATAGTTCTGCCCTCAGTTAAGGGTGTATTGTGTAGTTACTCCCTCATCCTCATATAATTTCTCACCATTCCACATCCCACAGTCCCCATCCCACCGGGCTTTAGCACATGCTGGTCCCATGGTTCTCAGCATAGCCTTTTTGGGTGGTCAAGAGAATGTCTCCTTCCTTTTTCATCAGCAGCAAAGCTGGTTGGATACAACCCAGTGTGTGCTTCTGTGTTTGTGTGCAGATGCGTGCACATGTGTGTGCATTAAGGCAGATGATGATCCTTGTGTGAAAATAGGGGTGCCAGCAGACTCTCCCTATTTTCATCTGTGAAATGATGGAAGGTAGGATGGGGTAGCCTGCTTTGAATCCTTAGCATAGCTTGGAAAGCATCTTAATGAATGCACAAACGTCTGTAGTTATGGTAACAATGACTGAAACGACAATAACATTATTTTTTATCACAGTGTTTATCTTCCCGTCTTTGAAATGTGCTGAGAAGCATGTCTTGCTGCAGTAGGTGCTTCAGATTTAATAGCCGCAGCAAGGATGACTTTGTTGGGGTTGGAACCTCAAAAGAACCTCATAAGCTTTGCTGTTGCAATTAACTAGACACAGTGAAATAAGCAGTTTATTAGCCAAATGTTGGTTTCTAACACAACAATTTATAAACTAGCTAGAGAGGTGACCACCTCAGTCACTTGAAATTAAGAGCTTCCTAGTCTCAGCTCTGAAATTTTTGTTGATATTCCCGCTTTTTACCCTTATTGTTGATCCTAAGATGCTGCTGCTGTATTTATAGTACTTGCTCGCCTGTTTTATCTGATCTTGCACGAAGATATTCTTGTGTTTTGAACTTCGTGCTGCTTTTATAGTCCGACCAGACTTTTAAAATGTTTTAGTTGCTAGCTTCTTCTTTACAGCCATGTCTCTTGTATGTATTTTGTGTCTTTTATATGTTTTAATGGGATCACTGTAAGCTGTTTTGGACATGTGCCATGTAAAGAACAAAATACGGATATTCTGACAAAACAATTACATTTCTCACATCCATCTCCTCCAGTTTTATATTATTTTTATAATGAATCAACACTCAGTTTAGTTATGATGTTAGGAGCAAAGGATGAAGATCAAAATTCTTTTTGAAGACAAGGAGGGATTGGAAAGTAGACAGAGTGATGATGTAGTGTAAAAGCTGACAGATGGGTGTGATGGTGCAATTTATCAGTCCTTTAGATAATGAATTAATTATATCAGATTGCTAACTGATACAATCCACTGAATGGATGCTGAATCCTGATGGTCAAACTGGACATGGCCCTGGAGATCAAGATGTTACACGGCTGTTTTTTGGGTTTTTTTCTAAATAAAGCAGCCACAGGTCAAGGAACAGGAACTGGGTTGGCAACATTCTTCTGGGAAAAGTCAGGGGTTTAACATTTTTCTCTCTGCATGGTTTCCTCAATATAAATCAGATACCCAATTGCTATTTGCCCCACAGAGGGGGGGGGGGAGGAAGCAGCTTTCAAGGAGCAATTTAAATGAGGGAAATGATATGGGAGGGAATGGTCAAACGCCCTTCGTTCTCATTTTCCACCCGCTCCCCAAATGCTTTTATCTAAAATAAGATCCTCCACCCTGGTAAGCCATAGATCTCTGCATCATGTCCCTGAGTCAGCAACGAAACAAGTAGGATATCCTCTGTCAATGTGTTCAAAGATGAGGCTAGGTAAGCAGATATTAGAGATTATTTAGATTAGGTTTTCTCACCAGAGGACCAGGAATGAATGAAATGACATTTGTAGTACCTTTCAACTGTTGATTTCTGATTATATATTTCATCTTATATAATATCATCTATTTATCTATCATGGAAAACATACTTTATGGTAAATTAAAAATGGCCAAGGTGAGAAAATGATTTTTTTTTTGCATAATGCCCCCTTTCAGAGGCCACATGGTACCATTAGATATGATTGGTTGCAGAAAAGAAAATCTATAGCACTAGACAAACAAAAGAAAAGAAGTAAGGTAATCTTACCTGCAGATTTCTATCAATGCACCAATTTGTTTCAAAATCATCATCATCTTCACCAAATGGATTTATAAGCTGCTCAGCAACCTGTAGTCAGAGAATCACACATAATAAGATATGGATGCATTGCCTAGTGCTGCAACCAATGAAGATCAATTCTTGACTCCTGGTCCCAGCACAAGGACAGTGCTTTTGCTAGGTGTCTCCTCTAAATGTTCTCAAAGTGGATTTCTTAGCAAGGCACATCTGATCTCTTACATCATTCAGGAATGGGGGATAGATAGTTAAAAAAGGAAAGGACCCCAAAGTTTTAAAAACTTTGATTTTATTTTTTGGATTATACTTGGAAAAAATCCACACCAGAAGGACACTACTAACAAATTAAACATTTTGTTTAACATTGATTAACAGAATGACGACCGAAGATGGACTTTATGGACTTAGAGCTTTGAGTACTAACAGATTAACTTACTAATATGAATAACACCACTCATTCTATTCTTTACCCCGCTATATACCCACCCTATTTCTTGAACTTAAAAGAAATATCTCTCCTTTTTAGGAGAGGGAATAAAGCTTATTTAAAAAAAAAAAAGGAATGGGGGATAGAAAGCATGTGAACAGGCTGGATAATATGATCGCTTACAAACACAACTTGGACTGAGCTTAAAGGTGAGAGCCTGACAAGAGCAGATAAACTGTATTGTATCAGTATTCACTCTCCTCTCGAAGCCATTTCCAAATATTCTAGTACTAGGAAAAAAGCCCGTCATGGAAATAAATACAACGGCCTCTAGAATGAGGCTCTGGGCAGGTGCCCCGGCCTTGGACACTCAGTGTCAATTTGCTGTGGCGACCTCAGCAGGGTATAATGACACTGAGTCCATCATTTTCTCCAGAGGAACTGATCTCTGCTACCTAAAGAACAGTTGTAATTTTGAGTCATCTCCAGCCCTCACCTGGAGATTGGCAATGATGGTTCCCCAGAAGGGAATAGTTGGTTTGGAGGGTGGAGTCTATGGCTTTGTACCTGTCCGAGGTCCCATGCCTCCTGAAACCTCACCCTCTCCAGGCTCCATCCCTCACATATCCAGGAATTTCCCACCTTGAGGTGGCAACCTTATCTTCTTCCCAGCCAATCATCAACCAACCTTTATTTCCCCCTCACTCTTCAGCTTTCCACCCCCCACACACCTGCAGCCTCTCCCGTGCTCTGAAGCCCTGACTGCTATGTCACATTGGCTGTCATACGGGGGCCACCTCAGCAGCATATAAGGATACAGAGCCCACCATTTTCTCCAGGGGAACTGATCTCTGACATCTGGAAAGCAGTTGTAATTCTGAGTGATCTCCAGCCCTCACCTGGAGATTGGACACATTTTACCTCAGAACAGCAAAACTGTTTAGAATGTTAGAGGCAAAAGCCAATCAAATCGCATATGCAAACAACCTCTGTGTTCCGAGGCAGAGGCCAATGAGGCTGTATATGCAAATAACCTCTGTGTTCTGACTGGCTATGGGGGGGAGAGGATTAGCAAAATGTTTAGAATGTTGGAGGCAGGACTCAGGCAAAGCAGCCAGTGGATAGGGAGTCCCTTTGAATGACAGATCAGAGAGTGAACTGATTTTGGAGCGTGTGGAATGTTCTAGAGAAGTGCCACCACCATTCGGCTTTTATTTATAAGGGAGATGACGCAACCTGGAATGGGGCCTGGGGTTGGATCCAACCATCTTCCCCCCTTTTCTTTTTGATAGTCAGAAAGTAAGGTTGTCAACCTCCAGGTGGCGCCTGGAGACCCCCCTGATTTAGCACTGACCTCCAAACTACAGAGACAATTTTCCCTAGAGAAAATGTCTGCTTTGGAGCATGGACTCTATGACATCACATCTCTGCTGAGCTCCCTCCCCTCCCAAGTTCTTCTCTCCCCAAGCTCTGCCTCCAAATCCTCAGGAATTTCCCAACCCAGAGTTGGCAACCATATCCAAGGGGACCCCTCCTTTCATTGTCACCATCAGAAAAGCTGGTTGGATTCAACTCCTGGTCTACACATGTGGCAAAATGATGTGGTAAACTGGACTATACTAACTGAAGCTTGGGTTGTGCAATGCTATTTTGCACACTTCCCCCGTGTATGAAACGTCCTGTAGGTAAAACACTAGCATAATAAGAGAGCGTCTCACCTAGTCTACCTCCTGCCATGCTAGGTTTCTGTTGACAGTGATTTCGTTTTATAAAAGGAGCACATTCAAAATTGTGACACCCTGCATTTGCAGTCTGTAATGTTGTAGCACATTCTACCACCACAAATCTCTACCAGCTTTCCCCCACCACATTCTGCTGCACATGCAGGGGCAAGACTATGAAGGCAGGTAACAGGCTTGATTTTCAATGGCGAGAAAAGCCAAAAGTATACTCTCCTTCTCAATGGGGACCCTGAGCCAACCTGTTTACTTTTCCCCATGTATGTGAATGGTTGTCATCTGTACCTAGAGGGCCCAAACTAGATGTGCTAAAGCAGTGACATCCTGTCTAGTTTTGGCCCGTATATATGACCAGCTCACATCAGTACTAGAGGCTGTCTATTTTTTACATAAGAGCCCTGCAAGTGGAGGGGAGCTAAAACCACCCCACTCCCAGACACTTTACTTCACTGTGTTCTGTTATTTGAAACACATTTTACCTCCTTAGTTGCCAATAACCAAACACAACAAAGAAAGGCTAGGAAGGAGAGGGAGGAGGTTTTGAATGCTCTTTAAAATTTAAACAATAAACCTCCCTGCTTTATCTCTGAATGGAGGCAATCTTCACAAAAGAATGAGGAACTAGACCTGGTTTTCTCACCAACCAAGCCAGGATGCTTCTGGTTTTAAGAAGAACTCATGATTTCATGTAGAATTGCATCAATTGTTGACAAAAGAGAAGCAGAACCACAAGACTCCTTGTACCAACTTAATTGCCAGATACTAGTGAACAAGCAAGCACCTGACCAGAGAAATGAAAGATATATTCATGGGTGACTGCAGGAGGAAACTTTGCACTGGGTCGAGGTCCAGCTAGCCTGCCATACGGCACATGGTATCATTCTCTGAAAGGAATGCAACACCGAACAATTAAATGCTATTTTGGGATTCCTGGCTGCTACAACAAAAAGGATTATACTCTAAGCCAGGACAACATAGAGTAGGATTAAAAGCATCTCATGTGAGTGAATCATTGTCCTATATATATGACTGGGAGTCGATGAATGGTTTCAAACAGTTTTACTGTGCTTACAAAGGAGAAGGTGAATTTTAACACTTAAAAACCCTTTCTTCAGCAAGGAAGACAGATGAAAACTCCCTCAAAATCTGACATTCTTAAGAACTTGTAATGTATCCACCATGACCACGTGTGCGACCGTTGGACCATGCGGTCGCACACAGAGCAAAAGCTTCGTCCCTGAAGAACAATAGCGGAGCGGATCCTAGCCCGCACCAACCAGAGGGCCAGGTCCGCGGCTGCGAGCCTATGGGACTCTCGGCCACTGTAAATAGCCAATAGGGTGACTAGTGGGTGTGTTTTGGTGGTGGGTTTCTGGGCATATATACCGGCCTGCGTGCCGGGGCTTTTCGTCTTGTTCTTCACTAAATAAAGTACTCTTGCTGAAATCACTCTTCGTTCTGAGTACTTTTCAGAACTTTAGAACATAAGAAGAGCCCTGCTGGATCAGAACAGTGGTCCATCTAGTCCATCATCCTGTCTTACACAGTGGCTGACCGGCTCCTCTGGATGGCCGACAACAGGGCATAGAGGCTGAGGCCTTCTCCTGATGTTGCCTCCTGGCACTGGGATTCAGAGTCTGATTGCCTCTGAATGTGGAAGTTCCCTTTAGTTACTACTAGTCATGGTCACTAACTATCCTCTATGAATCTGTATAATCACCTTTTAAAGCTGTCTTTAATGGCCTGTGGCCATTGCAACATCGTCTGGCAGCAAATTCCACATTTTAATTGCTCTCTGTGTAAAGTGCCATTTGAAACTGGCAGCTCTACAAAGTGTCCACCTTAATATCATTACAGTGCAGCTTAAGGCCTGGCCTGCTTGTGTATAGACCAAGGTCACAGAATCCAAAAATGGTGGAATAGGCTCTTCAGGCTGCAGGCAGGGGAGAATCACATTTTTAATTCCCCACCATGTAAAAACTCCCTGCCACAAAATTAGCGCATTTAGGAAAAAAGTTCCCTGCTAGTTTTATGATTAAATAATTTTGTTAATGTAGAAAAATGAAATCCCTCACCCACAGTCTGAATTTGTACAATCCATTCTACGACTTCAGCACTCTGCCACCTAATTACTACTTTATTATGTTGCTTATAAAGTACATAAGTCCAGGATGAATTTTGGCCGGTTCGTGGCAGGTCAACCAGCACAAACTTTCCACAAACTTTCAAACGGTTTGTGGCAGATAGTGCATGGATACATTTCTAGACAGACTGTCTCCGCTCAGTCAAAATGTTTACCAAACTTCAAATGCAGGGTGAGGTTCCCTGTGCGTTTGGTGTGTGTAGCTTGCAGGGGGTCCATTCTATACACTTTTGAACCTGCACCTGACATTTTCCCCAAAAGCAGTTTCCTGGGGGCATCTTCTTTGGGGGGACCATAACTTGGACCCCCCTAAATCCAATGTGCACATAACTTGGAAGGCATGTAGAGGAGCATCAGGGGGAGGTCCCCCGCGTGTTTGGTGTCTCTAGCTTAAACAGGGTCCATTCTATACACTCCTGAACCTCCTGAATCTGTGCCTTTCATTTCCCCTGGGGGGCCCTTCTTTGGGGGGTTGTAACTTGGACCCCATAAATTCAATGCTCACCAAACCTGAAGGGGGAGGTAGAGGAGAGTCAACCGGAGATTTCCTGTGAGTTTGATGTCCCTAGCAAATGGGGGGGGGGGCATTCTACTTCATCACAAACCTCATGAGCTGAACTGGTTCATTTGGTGCCCAAAAGTTTGTAGCGGCACACCATGAACTGAAATGAACCACATTTTCCTGGTTTGTGCCCATCCCTACTAGTTACTTATATTGTGGTTTTATGCTGTTTTTTTAAGGGCCAAGTTATATAGGGCTGTGGATATTATTCTATGCAGCATCTTACATTTGAGTCAATTGCTCTTGTGATGTTAAAGTTGTACACCTCTGTGAGTTGTTCTGTGTGACAGAATGAGATGCTAGAAACTTGATTAGGCTGTCTAGCAGCATTGCTCTCTTAAAATGTCCACCACTATAGATATATTGTTTACAATCCTGATACTCCACCTTTCTTGATACAAGTCTGAACTATGATTCAAGTCTGTCCCTTCACAAGGGCATAGCATGTATATTTGTGACAATCTTGAAACATCATCATTATCATGTAATATATAGTTTGAATCATTTCCTTTCCTGTTCTGAAATAAGGGTCAAACTAGATAGTATGTGTAACACAAGTTGGATTGGGGTTCCCCGGATCCAACCTGCAGTCCATACGTGTCCCTAAGCCCGTTCGCGGGAGGGGCGTGTTATAAATTTAAATAAATAAAATAAATAAATAAAAATAAAATTGGGAAACTAAAATCTTCAAGGACTCAAGGGCTCGATTTGGCTTGGGAACATGGCATGAGGGAAGGATGGATAGCCTTCCCTCCAGCACGGCTTCCTGGAGCTGAGACTGCTGTAAGGGGTTCTGTTTGCCCTGCTGTGGGGTGCAACATGCTGCAGCCAATAAACATGGATTCTCACAATGGAGCAAATAGCACCCCCCCACACCGTGGCCAGTTTGGCTCAGGAGGGAAGGCAGAAATACTTCCTCTCTACCTAGCGCTGTGCTCCTTAACTGAATTGCATCATGAAGCACTGGAACCTGTAGTTCCCTGATGGTACATGTGACTACAAGTCATGTCAGGGGACTTCGGACCCAACTGGTGCCACATGTTTGGCCCTAAAATTTCCTTCAAAGGAGAGCATGCCATGGTGTATCTCAGGATCCTTGGACTACCAATAACACCACCAATCACAACTGGTCCCACTCACTGTACTGTGCTGCTTTTCTTTTGCTGCTGTGAGGCAAACTGGGCAGAGGGAGATCATTTCCCCAAATCCTACTGGAAGCCAAAGAACATTTCTGTCTCTGTGCTCATTCCCACACTCTACATCCAAACCCTGAATCTCAAAACTGTCTCTCCTTGGTGATAGCTGAGGCAATAGATGTGAACACTAGCACCTTCTTTTAAGGAACTACACATCCCATTTTTGTTTGTTTTTGACCCTCAGAGCTCTCCCTTGGAGCCTATCCATTCTCTCTGTCACAGTCTTGTACGGCCAGAACTATGTAGTTCACTCAGACATTTTATTACCTTTCCCCCATCAGCTATTGATGCTTAGTCAACCAAGCTGAATCTGTACATATTTATTCAGTCTGGTCAGTGATTTCATATATTATAGGTAAACTTATATTTAGTTCACCTACTCTAGTAGTGAAGTCTGAGTGTACGTTGACACTTTATCTATGAGCCTGCTCGCGGGATGGGCGGGGTATAAATATAATAAATAAATAAATAAATTTTGAATAATCTGATATAGGTTCGCCCCAACAGGACTCTGCGCTATAGCATATTTAGCATCACAGTTAATCCAGCCCTGCTACTTGACAAGACAAGTGGGCTATTGTTGCTGATGATGACTAGGTAATTTACCAAACACTGTTCATGCTAACTGGATCCACAGATCTAATAGAAGCTGTTCTGCATCTTACTGTTTGTCTTAATTATTCCTCATTTAAGTTAGTTTTTCTTTTAATCGATTGAGTTCAAATTCACTGGAGAGAAAAGAATCAATGTGGCATTTATACTAGGTTAATAGCCTAATTATAAGCTTGATGAAGAACACTAAATCAGTCAGCTGAAAATCAATATTAATTAGAAAACATCCAGCTTGCTCCACAACTTTTGCTTGTTGTAATTGGCTGTTTTGTCTGATTGAGGGACAGTCATTATTGCTTCCTCTAACTGAATACCTCTGTGACATTTACCAATATCCTTTTGTTTTCACTAAATATTTGGTTGCTCTTGAGAGGAAGCAAGAAAAAAGTGGTTATGGCAATAGATAACCCATATAGGCTCTGCACTGTAGTTCCCTTCTGGGTCAGATGATATCTACACACCTTTGCCACACATTCTTGGTGGCCTCCAAGTTATGAAGACTCTCCGTGCAACTGAGTTGCCACATGTGGTAAAAGGTTTACATAATGTCATGGGCCAGAGCACCATTTCATAGAAGCAATTTCTGATGGCTTCCACAATCCACTGGAGACTATACCATATGAAGCAGCCCTAGCTTAGATTAGTGGAAGAATCTGTACATGTTGCCTTTCACAAAACTCGCCATTGGGCAGAATGGAAGTCTCTTTATGTACACACATACATACATAGTTCAGTTGTTTGACAAGAGACAGGAAACAAAATTGCAGTGATGATAATAGGCTATATATAAAGCTAGAAAAAAAATTACATTGCTGATAGCGAGCTGTTTTGGAAAGTGAGGTTACAAGTGCCTGAACACATTTACACTGCTGATACTAGCTAGCGTACAAAACATTTGGAATTCGCAAGCAGAGTGCTTGAGACAAAAGCAGTGAACCAGAAATACTGCAAATGCCAAACATTTTGTAGTGCCCATTATTAGCAGTATGAGTGTGTTTAGCCCCTTATAATAGATATGACTGGTATAGAGGTGTCCTGGCACTCCTGTGAAAATGAGCATTTGATGTCAGTGTTATTTGGGTATGTTACTAGACACTGTGTTGATTTTGGAGCAGAAAGAACTGGCACAACAGGATCTCCCCTGCCTCCTACTCCCTCCAGTGGCTCCTGGTTTTCTCAGAAACTGTTGAGGGTTGGGGGACCCTCTCAGATGAAGTCCCCCCCCCTCTGGGCTGCAGTGAGCGGGGGGGAATCAGGCCAACCCTACCCTCATTTCTGCCTCAGAGTTGAGCTTCCTGTTGCACGTGCTCCTTCTGCTCAAGCAACTTTTAGGATCCAACCCAATGTTACCTTAGCAATATTGATCACATTAAAAATACACACAGCAGCGTTAACTAAGAACCCTGTTACTTCTGTTCACTTGGATGAAGCTCACTCATGTTTTCTGAGCAACATTATGAGAAAATTCCAGTCACCTGTAATTGCAAAGACACTTTACCTTTAGCCATCCTGCATAGAAGAAAAACTGTAACAATGTGAAGATTGGAATGTAAAGATCTAAATCATGACCTGGATAGTTCTGGTCAGGCTCCAAAAACTGACGTCCTATCAGGCATGCAAAGAAGAAGGTATAGACAGCCAGTGTGACAACCTAAAATGAACAAAACCACATTAAAATACTGCTTTTAATTAATTCATATATAATAAGTACACCTTTTACCCAAAAGCCCTGATACTTTGAACTATTTAAAAGATACCCAGTGATTATACAGAACATGATGCAAACTGAGATACGTAATATTTTAAAATACATTTTCTAAACATATCCCAGTGGATTTACATAAAATATAACTTTATAACTTGAACAGGACAGAGTAGTTGTTTTATCAATCCAAGACAAAGGGGGATGTTAATTATGCATCTGTCTATTGCAGATCAGGCCCGTAGCCCAGATTTTGTAATTTGGGGGGGGGGGCTTTAAATAAGTCAGGGGGTACTGATGTCACAAAATAATAAAATAAAAACATTTTTTAAAAAAACTCACTTTTGGAGTGTTTGCAGTCTGCCCGCCTAAGTGGGGAGGCAAGTTGCACTTGGGGAAGGGGTCGTGTTGGAGAGTCTTCCAGGCGGCCCAGAGAGTCAGGAGTAGGGTTGCCAAGTCGTTTTCGCCCCGCGGCGAGGGACTCCTGGACAGTGTCTGTTGCGTGCACGCATAGCGCGCGCGCACGCCGCATGCACGTCACCCAGAGGTGACGTGATGATGCCGGGCATGCTGGGGGTGGGGCCACAGCCATCTGAGGGGGAAACATAGAGTTTCCCCCTCAGATGGTTGTGGCCCTGCCCCCAGCATGCCCGGCATCATCACGTCACCTCTGGCTGACGTGCATGCCGGGGTGGGATTTCCCCCGGGGCCCGATTCCGCTGCGGCGGAAATCGGGCCTCCAAAGCGGGGGGAAATCCGCCCCCCGGAGGGACTTGGCAGCCCTAGTCAGGAGTCCTCTGGGCAGCTGGGGGCCTGGGGGTTGGATGGAAGTTGTGGGGCCTCGGCAGGAAGTCATGGGGCCAGGCCCTGAAATGCCTCACTGTAACTACGGGCCTGTTGCAGATTCTCATAGATGTTATTTGAGGGTGTCAGACTGTTTCATGTCTCTTGGTTCTCCTGACGGTCACATACAATGCAATCTACTCTCATGCTAGGTGAAGCATCATGGGAGATGGTGGGCAGTTCCAGAGTTGGACAATAAGGATTTGGCCCAGCTGAATGGTTCTCCATTCCCCTTCCCTTCCCTTCAAAAAACCTCTTGGAATTTGAAGGGCAGGGGCAGACATATCTATCTTTCAGTGTTTGAATATAGATTGAGGTTTTAACTTTTCACCACCCAAAATGTTTCCAAAAATGTATCTTGAACTTTGGAAATGATGGAAATTTGCAATCAGTACCTGTGTGTACACTAGTGGAATTCCAACCCAGTCATAACCAAATAGCAGACTACACCATGACCGGTATCTATTCATCTCCTAAATTAAAAAAAGAAAAGAAAACGTATATTATCCAAGATAATGGCACTTATTAATATTTTTGGCTGATTTGCTTTGAGGGCATGATGGGGTTTAATTAAGATATTTATACCCTGCTTTTCTCCTCAATGGGGACCCAAAGTGGCTTACAACATTGTTCTCCCCCCCCCCATTTTGTCCTCACAACAAAAACCCTGTGAAGTATGTTGGGCTGAGAGAGAGTGACAGCCCCAGAGTCACCCAGCAAAGCTTCATGGCTGGGTGAACATTTGAACCCAGGTCTACCTAGCCTAGACCTTGTCCACTACTGTACTTCGCCTTTCATCCCAGCCTTGGGTATCAAGTATTTTTCATAGAATTATGTTTTTTTAAGTTACTTACATTCAACAGTGTCTGTAAGTCCACACTGTCTCTGATCCTTCCATCTTTTCGTGCTTTAGATGCCAAATTTCCAAACCAGACAAACGGGACCCAGTATTTAAGATGGGGAGACTGAAGGTGGTCAAATATTTTCCTTTCCTCCGATGTCATGAAACCTGTTTTTTTTTAAAGCACAGCTAGCTTCTGTTATTTTTTTTCTTGTGAAAGTACATGCTTTGAAACTTGCTTATGGAGCATTGATTGAATATCTTACGAAGCTTTGTAAGTGTTTGTATACACAGATACTAACATAAACATAGCTGTGCTGGATCAGACCAATGGTCCATCTTGTCTAGCATCATATTTCACAGTGTCCAACCAGGCCTACAAGCAGGAAACACAGGCCTACAAGCAACACTGGCGTGTTGTCGAGCACAGGGTGAAGCCCACCGGAAGGAGCCGCGGTTTAAGACCTGTTGTGGGCGCCAGGAAGTGAAGCGCCGAAGAGCCGCCAGGGACTGAACAACAAGCCGAGCCAGGAACTGAATAACAACTGAGCCCGCGGCCGGGGTGCTGGTAGGTTATCACCCCTCATACAAATAATGTGGCCCTAGTTAGGGATAAACAGCTGTGTAAACCGCTCAGAGACCCTTTGGGGTCAGAGCAGTATATAAGTCGAAAATTAAATAAATAAAAAATAAATAAATTAAAGTCTCCTCCTTTACAGTGCGCGGGGGGGGGGGGAGGTGGCCTCAGGGAGCCAACTGACCTGTGTGTGAGATACCCCAGTATAAGTGCCAGTTACGATGGCACAGGCCCCCAGCACTGCTCTGTTGCTCTCGGGTGCCGGCAAAGGGCTGCTACAGCTGCCTGTTGGTGCAACTGAGGAATAGGTCTCTGCGCTAGCATGCTGGCTGGTGGTTTTGCAGGTGTGGCCAGAGTTAGTTTCCTTCAGCCTGGGAAGGCCCCCTGCCACAGGTGGAAAGTTATGACAATTAAAAACATGGTGTGGCCCACAGGCGCCAACTGAACTGAAAACTCAAGGAATGTATTCCTTCCAAGGATGAGATTATAAGTAAACTATTTTATATTGCAGAAATGGAGAAACTAACCTATATTGTTGAAGAAAGAAATATGGAAAAGTATGACAAATATTGGAAAAAAATTTATGATTGGTTGAAAGAGTCAAGATTGGGTGTAAATTAACGTAACTTTATTATTTCGGTGCCAAAGTTGGAACTATCTAAGTTATATGATAGAAGATCTCTGTAAATATGTACATTTGGTGGTGTGTTAGTTTATCTCACTTTGAGTGAGGTATATTTGTTGAAAATTTAATAAACAGATTATAAAAAAAAACCCTCAAGTTGTCCCCCCCCCACTGCAGCCTCTCCAATTAGGCTTGGAGAAGCTCAGGATGCCTACTACAGGCTCGGCCAGTTACCTCCCTCCCTGTGTTGGCCAGGCTCCCCTCCCCAGCACCCAATCACGCCCCCCCCCCAACTTCAGCCAGGACATCTTACAACTCAGTAGTCAGGTCATGCAGCATGAGACTCTGCCTCAGAGCTCCCTGCTGTGCAGACTCAGAGCAAGTGGTGAGTCACTTTGGTGGTGGGATAAGCACAGAGAGGGCACCTGGCACTTCAGGGTGAACCCTTCGCACCCAGGGAGGAGAGCAACTTCCATACTCTGCGATTGACCTCTCCCTTTTCAGAACCCTAACAGGTACCCCACCTTTGGAGGCTTGACCCAAAGGGGCAACCACACACTGACAGGGAAGCAAGGGTGAGGATCCCAAACTTGCTCCCACATCCCCCTTGCTTGAGGCTGGGTGCCGCAACAGCACCTCCTGCACTCAAGCCCAGCATGGACGGATCACCAGCAATCCATGAGCACTTCAACACAGGACTGGTGAGTCAGTGTAATTTGGATGGTACTATCATGTGCCTCAAGGGGGGGGGGGTTAATGGCAAAGCCCCCTCCCATGGGGCTGCGTTTGCAGACCTTGCCAGGAGTACACATCCATGGCTGAACCTGGCATGGCACTCGTGCCCGCTTGCCGTGGCTGGACATATCTCTGCTTTACTTTCCTGCAGGTGAAGATTCCAGTTGGTTCTTCAAGGTTATCTGCCCTCTTGCCTGCTGTGAGATGAAGCAGTTCCATAAGCCTGCACAAAGCCTCAGACGCCATGCCATGGCACAAGGACAAAGAGCTCCAAACGCCATGAGGCGCTCCCTCTGTCACACGCAGGCAACCCCCCCCCCATCTACCTACAAGACTGCACGTAACTGAGAGGTTCTACACACGGTTGCTTGGAAACTAATCTCTTGCCCGTCAACAGGTTCAGCTAAGCCCATCAAGAAACCATACCCCTAGCTCGGTGACTCATACCCTCTTCATCCAGGTGCCACTCTCCAGTCCAAGTTACTAGCTCTCAATATAGATCAATCCTTGTCCCCTCCCCTGGCTCTTTGTACCCAATAGGTGTGTTTTTGGGATGGACTAGTAGGAGGTGGGCCAAGACATGTGACCAGCCTGGCACAACCCCCCAAGCCTCCCCTTAAAAGGGTCACCCAGCCATGTGCTCACTCTCTTGCTCTCCGCCCCCTCAATGACCGCTATAACCTCTGCTTCTTGAACTTGTGGCCATCTGGTCAACCCCCACCCTGCCTCAAGACTCTGGAACTGCAGCCAAAGTCTCCACGTGTTTTCTGCTGGTTCAGTCTGCACGCTTCCTTTTCCTAGCATAAATCCCATTTTCTAGAGTTTCCTTAATTTTCCATTTGGAATACTTCATCTCTTCAGGATCAGGTAAAAGTATTGCCAAACCAACAAAACTCCTGCTAAAGTGAATGTGCTGTCCCAAACTCTCTAAGTTTCTTAGCCCTGTATAATTGTGTGTGTGTTTGTGTAATATTTGAATGTGTATAAAATACAGTAAAAAACATTGATTTGAACTAATATCAGCCTGCTTCTCTGTTACTGGTGCTCTGGATAAATGGCAACCTCTGTATATACAGGTGAAAGCTCCCTTTGATGATTGCTTATTAATAATAATTCATAATTCCCCAATATTGATAACAATTTAGAGCAATTTGGCTTACAAAGTCCTGCCTGCCCCCCACTCCACTCAGTCTGCTGTCCCAGCCCTCCTCTTGAAGTGGAGCGTACCACTCGGCCAGCCCTTCCAAGTTCCACCTGCAATGTCATCCCACTTAGATGCATGCCATGCCAGGGATCCTCAGTCCTCTTCTCCATGGTCCTAGGGAGGAAGCGAATGGAGTCTTCAAACCTCGCCATGGTTTGCAGTTCAGTAAGTTCTGAGTTATGCCACAACTGGGTCTCTGTCTGTTTGGTGTTGACTACATGACAGGAGCTCCACACCCCTCCCTGCTCCACTCCCTTCCCTTGAGGGCTTCCCGAGGACATGTCTCAGAGGGAGTGCTCTTGGGTGCCTTGGGTGGCTGTGGATTGTTGTGCAGGTCCCACTGGTCATAGTCATCTGCCAAACATTGCAGGGGTCTAACGGCACCTCTGAAACTGACCTAACAATAGGTTCCCTTCGTCACCTTGCAGGCTGCTGGGGGGGGGGCAGAGGGTGGTCTGGGTGAATGAGCCAGCTTGGTGCGGTGGTAACAGCGTGTGACTAGATCCGGGAGACCCAGATTCCGTTCCCCACTTGCACCATGGAAGCTAGGTGGCTGGCCTTGGGCCAGATGCACATTCTCAACCTAACCAACCTCACAGGGTTGTTGTGAGCATAAAATTGAGGAGAGGAGAATGATATAAGCTACTTGGGGGAGAAAGGTGGAAGTTCATAACTGTGTGTCTGCTCTAGGAAGGGGGGGCTTCTGTCACCTGGGGGAAGACATCTATGAAGGAGACACTGAGGGGGCAGGGGATCACGGGGCCCCCCAAAATCAATGGCTGCGGTGGACAGTGCTGCGGGCAGACTTGATATTTTGGGAGTGGGTGGGGCTTGGGTGGGTATGTTCATAGGACATACTGGCAGCCAGGAACACCAAATGACTTGCATGGTTTCCATTGGAGAGAGAAGAGATTGGATTTATACCCCACCCTTCACTACCCAAAGGAGTCTCAGAGTGGCTTACCCAAAGGAGTCTCAGAGCGCCTTTCCCTTCCCCTCCCCCACAAAAGACACTCTGTGAGGTAGGTGGGGCTAGCTCTTTCAAGAACTGCTCATGAGAGAACTTATAACTTACCCAAGGTCACACCACCAGCTGCATGTGGAGGAGTGGGGAATCAAACCCAGTTCTCCCAGATTAGAGTCCGCACTCCTAACCACTACACCACTAACCACTACACTGCATGGCTCTATTGCAATACATTACTACTACATTACTACACATGGAAGTAATAATGGATGCAGAATGGCTTTGGCATGTCAGTCTCTGGACACTGATTGCTATGGGACTGGAATGACAGAGCCTAGAGCAGAATGACAGTCATTCCAGTCACAGACAACCTCTGCTCCATTGAGGAGAGAATTGGGAGATCTGAGGGTGGTTGCTGCATGCCCCTACATCTGAGCCCACCCCAGTGGCCCCCTCTCCTGCTCCACCACTGGCAGGGGTGGTGCAGGAGTGCCCTCGGCAATATGACTGGGTGTCACTTAACACTGCCATTTCCCTGGAACGTGTCGGGGGAGATCCTCCTCTTCTCAGCCTGGTACACTAAGGATGTCTCCTGTCTGGGTTGTTATCTGCTTATGCTTTGCTGACCTTGGGGTTCCAGCTGCTCCTGACCTGCTGGGAACAAACGGCTCCTATTTTGCCTGCTCTCTTTTCTCCCACCCGCACACACAATGCATAATGCTTATTGGCTTCTGCTGGGAATGGGGGGTGTTTTGAAACTAGTATAACTTTGGGTGCCCTGCTGCTTTGGGCCATTCCTGACAAAAGACGTTCGCGTGTCATAGTTGTGAACTACCAATAAACAGAATACTTATCATGAAGCGCTGTGTGGTGTGCTCTGACTATCGAACCCTGACACTGGGCTACTGGGAAGTGCGCCCTCCAGTGGGCAAATGCATAGGGTAGAAACAACAGCCCCCCCTTCTCCTTATGCTCTTTGGGGATCCCGAGGGCATTGAGGCAGCAGCGGATGCATGTGGGACGGACAGCTTGAACCCCTTCCCCACTATCAGGTGCCTGGATCTGCTGACAGGAGTTGCTCCCTTTAAGGGGGTGGGGGGGTGCTCCTGACAACCAGCAGAACTCTTGCGGCCTGCCCCCCCTCCGCCCCCTTCCTGAGATGGACGTCCCCTTGCCACATAGCCCCTGATTAGTTTTGGCAGCCCTGTCCATCATAGTTCCACTGCCTCCACACAACACCTCCACTGACTGCAGTGGTGCGGTTGCTATAGACGCTGCCCCGGTTATGATCATAAAATACTGTGCCCCTCCTCCAACTTTGTCTGCTGGCTGCTACATAACGCATACCCATACGGAATGGAC
The DNA here is from genome assembly GCF_001447785.1 of Gekko japonicus. Taxonomy (NCBI): domain Eukaryota; kingdom Metazoa; phylum Chordata; class Lepidosauria; order Squamata; family Gekkonidae; genus Gekko; species Gekko japonicus. The sequence goes on along the minus strand of NW_015162474.1, from coordinate 1,258,443 downwards.
TAGTGCTGCCATAGTTACGCAGTGGCTGGCTGCCGCAGCACGGGCACAGCACAGGATTGCTCAGTTGCCCCCTAGCAACTGATATTCAGAGGGTTACTGCCTCTAAAACAGAAGTTTCACGTAGTCATCATGGCTAATAGTCATTGGTGAACCTATCCACCATGAATATGGCTAAACCCCTTTTAAAAGCCAACTAAAATAGCAGCTGTCACTGCAGTCACAAGATAGTTACTCTTTGAGTGAAAAAGTACTTTCTTCTGTCTGTCCTGAACCTATTGTCCATCAATTTCATTGAGTACCTGTGAACTCTAGTATAATGGGAGAGGGATAAAAACTTCCATCCAGCCATGGGCAGCGGGTGGAGACTATGTGTTGCCTCAGAGTACAAGCAGGAATCATGAAGCCGTTGTTCCAGTCAAAACCCTCTGTTTATTCTCCAGTCCATCCACTGGGAAAAGTTATATGAACTGGAACTTTAAACCATCTTGGTTACCTATTGTCCACAAAGAAGGCAATAATTTTGCTGTGAGAGGTAGGTTTTTGTGATTATCTTCCTCAGAATGAATTTGCTCCTGTTCATTTTTCTTTTTCTTTTGCATGGATGTTTTTCTTCACTTTCTTTTTTCCCTCTTAATAATCTTTTATTTATATAACATAACAATTTACAATATTACTATTAGGAAACCAGAACAACAACAACAACATAATTACAAATGCAAAAAACACAAGAACAATAAAACCAAACAGCTATTCAATATATAGCTATATAGCCTTCAAATTATCAGTAAGTGCCTTTCTAAGCTTACTATGTCTTTCTATATATTCAAGAAAAGGGAACCAACATTCCAAATAATCTGCATGAAAGTGCAGATTCTCTGCCAAGGAAATAACATCTGATATTTTGTCCATGACTAGGTATTCCCATAACTTATTGAACCACATATTCAATGAAGGTTGTATACTACTTTTCCAATGCCTAGCCACTAAAAAAGTCTTGGCTGCCACCAACATATTATTTAGAATAGAACAGAATAGAACATTCTGTTCTTTAGGCAATATTGATACCGTTGCACACATTCTCTTGGAGTGTCGTTTGCATATTAACCTTGGGTCATATTACATTTCGCCATGTTTATCAGCCTGCTCTGATTTATATCCCTATGAGATAGTTACATCTCTACTTGCTGATAAGGACCCAAAAAACCCTCTAGTAGTTGCAAACATTTTGACTTCTTTTGTCTATTGGGTAATAAGTGATTAATAATAACTGTTCAGTGCTGAAGATCTACGCTTCATAGAACTTTTATTTTACAAAAGGAAAGGAAAAGACTGTGAAGTGGAGAACTAGACTGCTGCTAGCCCCTAAATCAATATTGTTGTGCATAAGCCTTAGGTAGGGCTGCCAACCTCCAGGTAGGGCCCAGAGATCTCCTGGAATTACAACACATCTCCAGACTACGGAGATCAGTTCCCCTGGAGAAAATGGCAGCATGGAAGGCGGACTCTGCGGCACTATAACCCAGTTAGGTCCCCCTCTTTCACAAACCCTGCTCCCCCCCCCCCGGTTCCACTGTCAAATCCCCAGGAATTTCATAATCCAGAGTTGGCGGCCTTATCCTGACAGCATCTTGGGGGTCTGGGCATGGTATTGTGTGTCAGCTCAGCTGTTTAAAGGGGCTTTATTGGGTTCAGCTGCAAGCCATTTAAACCAAACAGTTGAGTGGCAGACCACTGCTCAGCTGTTTGGCTTAAAGGGCTCCCAGACTTTTAAACCACTCCATTTAAATAAAAGAGATGGTTTTCCAGCATTTTAAATCTAGGCTTTTAAACAAACTGCATCTGCCTGTGGAGTTAATGTCTTCTAATGCTGTATCTTGGGTCACTAGGTCACTGTTAAGGCTGCGAGCTTTCTAAAGCACCCCTTTTCTGGTTGAGCATCTTTCAGAAAGCGCTTTTGCAAGTGCTGCTTTTGTCTGTGAACATGCCTAGGCCTTATTGACACTAAAGATGGTTCAGTTATTGCCACATAACCTGGGCAGGAATGGAGAAGTGAATGAAAAGAAGGGACGTTACCTGCTTCCACTATGTGGTCTGTGGTTGGAAATCTTTTATAGACAGCTGTGCTCACTGAGCGAAAGATGAGGAGGGATGTTAAATTCACATAACGCATTAACGTTCTCCTGAGTAAGCGGCCATATTCATCTCTTCCCTCAACAGTACTGGAGATCAAGAACATAAGTCTGTCTGGCCATGGCAAATTGACAAATTGGTTCCACCATCGGTTCACTACCAATGTAACATAGAATCCTGGAGATTAAAAAACAAAACAATGATTCACAGTTCTTGCTGTAAAACTTACATGTATGTGGATCTTCTAATAATGTGCCCACTTAAACATGCCTCTATACTTAGAACCAGGGGTCATTTCGTAGAAAAAGAGGTGCAATAGCTCATTAGCATAACTCATTAGCATAACTTATTTGCATATATCACACCCCCTGACATCACCGGAAGTGTGTCAGAAGGCAACACCCACCGCTCAGGCTCCACTGGACTGTTTTGGATAGCTAGCTATTGGGGGGGGGGGAGTGCAGATCTGTCCTCACAGAGGAGGGAGAGCTTGTACCTGAATAAAACTTGGTCTTAAAGGTGCCACTGGACTGTTTTGGACTGGGGGGCTGGGGGGGGGCTCTGCAGCTTGCCTGGCTGCTTCTTGCTCTGACTGAGGGCTGCTGGGAGCCGGGGGAGGGTCTTGTTGTATGTGCCCGCCCCCTGGGCTCTTTACTGCCAGAGCTCTGCTCCTGTGCGCTCCTGCAGGAAATGACCCCTGCTTAGAACAAATTTATCTTGGAGTACTCTCTGTAATTACAGCTCTGTTGTGAGGCCAAATGGCCTGTGAGAGAACAGTCCTGTTTAAAGAGGAACGGAGACTAGGGCCGTTTCCTCAGAGGGGTTTTTTGCACCATGGAAAAAAGGGAGGCCCCCACATTAAAGGGGCAATATTCACATGACAGTGTGTTCATTTTATTCAGAGTTCACACAATTCCTGGCCCTTTCCCCTTTAAACTGGAGGGGGAAAAAATAAGCCTCTGCCTCCAGATCAAAGAAGAGATCTATGGGGTAGTGTCCATGCAGACACTCTCCCTGTTGCCCCTATGGGGAAGGGTGAGGAGTTCACTTTCAAAATGCCACACAGAATCTTGCTGGCACATGCCATTCCTCCTCCCAGTCCTTTAAAGGAATTTTTCTCCCTTTCCCTGCCAAACTGTGCTCTACCTCTACAGGTCTGGTTGGAAAAAGAAAAGTGAGGCGGGAAGGATTCAGGGGACCTTGGTGGAATTGTGCAGGTCCGAAGGGTAGTAAAAAGGGGAAAGGAGGAGTGGGTAAAGATGGGAGCAACAGTGAGTGGCATGGGAATGGGGTGTTTGTGGCAGAGCTGACAGGTCCTCACTGGCCACTGGTGGGGGGTGGCAGTAGGGTTGCCATAACCAGGTTGGGAGACTCCTGGAGATTTGGGGATCAAGCCTGGGGAGGACAGGGACCTCTGTGGGGTACAATGCCATAGAATTCAGTCATGAATTGATGCATCAGATGTGCAATTGAACTTGCTGGAAGTCAAGGACGGTACGCTGTCTCTTTGACTTCAGAGAGGGCTACAATAGAGTTAGAAAGATAGAAAGGTCAGGACACACAGAACATCCTTTCTTTCTGCTATCTGATACTAACCCTTCAAAGTAGAATGCTATTCTTAAGGAATGACTTCCTTCACTTCCGCTCTGACACCTTCTCTTGCACACATTGCCAGCTCTCTCCATGTTGGTATCATGGATGCATCCTGCATCTGTATCCATCCTAGTTAGATAGGATAGGTGTTATGTCTTAATGTAATAAAGACATGCGTGAGCTTATGCACAACTTCTATACTAAAAGAGCATTGCAAGGATTGACCTAAAGGGCCAATGAGAGAAGCCTTTGCCTTCGGTGGGAACCACTCTCATTGGTTCCAAGCTCCATGTTCCTATTGGTTGTTATCTGTTTATTGGGTGTGGTTTTGCCCGTTAAAATCGTATATAAGTCAGCCTTGTTCTATGAAGTTTTGTCTAGTGTTGTTATGAGCTGAATAAAATGAAATCACTTTGTTTAAGAGCTGCCTCAATCTCAGTTCATAATAATAGGTTACTATCCTGCCTCTACTCTTTCCTATCTAGAATGGAGTTCTATAAATAAAGGAACTCATATTAGTTTGCAAATATAAAAGAGTTTTATCTCAGCGCACACACAGACTGGACAGAAGCTTCAGTGCACGGTAAGCCATTGTACACTCTGCTAAATTAACAGTGATTCCTGGCTATACCAAACCAGAGAATCTCAACAGAACTAAGGATTTGCACTGGTGCAGACTTATATGACTTTAATTCAGGGAGCTGTATGTGCTGTTTCATCATGGCTTCAGCCTGGGTCATTGCTACGTCAGATGGCTGAGAATGAACAATTGGAAAATCAGGGCAGAATCTGTGCAATCTACACAGTGTGCGCCAGGGGTCATTTCGTAGAAAAAGAGCTAGGGGAACTCATTAGGGGAACTCATTAGCATATGCCACACACCCTGACATCACCGGAAGTGTGTCATAAGGCCACACCCCCTGCCATCACCGGAAGTGTGTCATAAGGCCACACCCACCACTCAGTTAATCTTAGTCTTAAAGGTTAGTCTTAAAGGTGCTATTTGTTAGTCTTAAAGGTGCTATTTGAACTCTTGGACTATTTTGCAGCAACAGACTAACACAGCTAATTCCTCTGAATCAAAACCCACCACTCAGGCTCCACCCCCAAAATCTCCAAGGTATTGCCAACTCAGAGCTGGCGAGCCTATCTGATGGCACATGTGGGGGAAAACAAGCAAACCACCCATGTCAGGTAAAAAGGATAGACGTTCAACACAATTTTATCTATTTTCAGTAACTGGTTTGTTGAGAGAAAAGCAACAACAAGCACATCAGTGAAGACCTAGTACCAGAGTGCCAAAAAGGAAAGCTGTTTGGTAATAGATGAAGTACAAAATATGTAGCTATTCACATTCCAGTTACCAGGAGTGTTCCCTCTAAGCTGAGTTAGTGTGAGCTAGCTCACAGCTTTTAAGCCTCTGGCTCACATATTTTTCTCTTCACTCAGGAAGGAGGGCTCCAGAGGCAAACTAACTGATGCAGTAGCCAAATCACTCGCTCACAGCTTTAATGCCAGTGGCTCACAAAGTAGAAATTTTGCTCACAAGACTCCACAGCTTAGAGGGAACATTGGTAGGCAATTCCAGGGAGAAAAAACAGCTATAAACCAAGACCAGCTATAAACCAAAACAGCTATAAACCAAGCATGGGGCAGATGACCACATTGCTACGGAAAATACACAGAAAATCCAGGCATTTATACTTTGTTTTCACTCCCTCCCTCCAACAATTCTGGCGGCCGCCCTGGTTTCAGGTCTCGCCGAGCCCCCATCAAGCTCGGTGGTGGAGCTGTGAGGCCGGCGGGAGCGCGGAGAAGCCCTGCCAAGCCCCCCCCGCCCCCAACAGTCCCGGCCACCGCCAGCCTTGCGGCTCCACTGCCGAGCCCCATCAGGGGCCCCGTGGTGGACCTGGAAGGCCAGCAGGAGTGCGAGGAAGCCCCGCCAAGGCCCTCCCTGGCCCCAGGCAGGCAGGGGTGGGGAGAGGCGGGAAGGAAGCAACTTACCCTCCCTCTTCTCCTGCCTCCTCCTGGCTGAATGAGGGCCGGAAGCGGGGCGGCCGGAAGCAGGGGGCGGGGCTTCGTCATGTGCCCCGCCCCCGCACCTCGCCCGGGGGAACAGCGATCCCCCCCAAATCGACCTCTGGTGTGCACTATTCCTAGCCCTGCACTACAACCCACCTGCAGTGGGCACTACACTCCCATCTGGAATGGGCATTTTCTGTGGTAGCACTTCGTCTCTGGAATGCTCTGCCCCTTGAGACTTGCCTGGTGGCTACGTTACTGCCTTTTATGCATCAGGCCCAAACATATCTTTTTACCAAGGCTTTTATTAAGGGTTTTACCTTTCTGGCTTTTTAATGGTCTTCTTCTGATCTGAAGACTGGTTTTGGATAGTTTTATGCTGTTTATGTCCCTGGGCTGGTTTTGACAGCTTGTTCTTTTTATATTGATAATTTATTGTTTTAATTGTAAGGTGCCTTGAGTAGGGATATGAAGAGACAGCATAGAAATTGCCTTAATAGATTGATAGACAGGTAGGTAGATAAAAGAAGTAACTGCAAATTTAAGATGAGTCTCTATTTTTCTTGATAGCACTCCTGGTCTTCCTTCCAGGTAAGTAGAGTATCTTAATCATAAACAATACTGGTACTAATTACTAGTTTCCAATTTGCCTTTTACATTTGAGCACAACACCACAATGACGTATGGGATTCCCACCTCTATTAGCCTCTTGTTCATTTGTAAGAAAGATTTAAGAAGGGTCAAGCACCCTCTCATCCCACCTGCTGATTCTCCCCTGCATGCATTTGCTGAGTTGATGTGTAGTTTTGACCTGAGATAGGATCTCATGGAAAGTCAGCGAAGAAGTTCTAAATGGAGGTATGTAGTGGGTTTAGTCACCATAGAACGTATGCTTACCAAGCACAAAAGTTACTGGAATTTGTTCAGCATATTTGTCACAGTATAATGAAAGTTTTTCAAAGTATCTCTTTTGGCTTCCTGTAAGAAAAAACCTGTAAGAAAAATACAGACTTTTTAATTTGCTTGATAAAAGGATCAAATGGTTAAATATTAAAAATATGATATGGGCAACCTGGATAATGCAGCATTGACTCCTAATATGGCAAGTAATAAGGAAGCTGATAGGCTTTGTAGTTTTAACAAAGTCCAAGATAGGCAAGTGAATGGGGAGCCCTGTGACACACAAAATCAAATATATTATAAAAAAACTGAGCAACATGCATTAGAATAGCAAATTTTCAATGCATTATAGCAACCTTTCAACAACAATACACTAGCCATACAGCATTAACAATACACACCATCCAAAACAGAAGTGCATTTATGCAATCCCCTTATGAAAAACAAAGGATCAGGAACAGTAAATTATGCAGATTATCATACTGGGGACTTTGATTGCTGCATGTTACAAATCTGCATCAACCTCCACTCAAACGCTTTCACTTCTTATGATGCAACCTGTTTATTTTGTAGTATTTGTATACAGCTTTCAACCACGATAGTTCTCGAAGTGGTTCACTATAATAAGATCAGTTGTCAGATAGAACACTCTGCTGTGATAATGATGGAATCCTTTGACGCGCATTTCTGAGCACTGGAAAAGATACTTTCTGAGCAATCTTATTTTGCTGGTCTGAGAAAATTTCTGCAGCCAAGGGAAAGGAATGTCTTTTTTAAGCCGCCTGTCTTTGGGATACCAGGTGTTGTTGATGGTGTCAGATGAACTCAGGCTAATGTCCAAGTGCTGCAGCTCCTGGCTCTGCTCCCCCCCCCCCCAACAGCAGCTGTTGATCTTCCTGCCAGTGCCACCACTACCATTGCTGCTTCTCTGGGCAAATGACATATATAGCTTCCTTGATGGTAGGGCCTATTGGAGGTGCTGGGAGGGCACTGATGGATAAAGTCCTCTCTGCAGCTCTCTTATTGATGTTTGGTGCCTCATTGGGTCCATAGCAGTGGTTAAAAATGACATAGCTTCCTCATGAGATATAGCTCCTCAATTCCACTTGCAATGGAATCTGATGTAGAGACATAGACAGAAGTGATTCACAGCACAATCCAAAGAAAAGCTCTGCATTTCTAAGTCCATGGACTTAGAAGGACATAACTCTACATAGGATTGCACTGCTAATGTATATGTTCAGTTTTGAAGCAGAGTGAATCTGCACAATGACTCACCATACACAGAGCTGACTTCCATGTGGGTTCACGGTTCAAAGCCATCTCAACGGTTAATGTGTTTATCTCTGAAAGGTTCATTGACACAATTCATAAGTGCAATTCCTTGATTTTCACCTTGAGGATTGTACAAATTGAGCTGTTTTTGCTGGACTGGACTGGCAATATTATACGGTTAGTGTGCTATTGTAGAAATGTTATTGGACAAAATCTTGCCCCTTTGGGCGCATCAGTCACAATCCAAGGAGAAGCACAATGAAGGGGCCTCACATTTCACGAGAGTGAAAAAGATGTACCTGTATAATATACTTATTGCTGTGTAAAGACTAGCAAAGACAAGGAATTCTCTGTATAGCAGTTTGTAGATGCTTCCTCTCCATTTGAGAAGCAGTCTATGAAAGCCAAAGAAGGTAGCATTTGCAACTTTACTGGAGTAAGTGACTGTCATCTTCTCTGCTGATTGCTTCTGGAAAAACAGAAGGCCAAAACACAACAGGAAACCAATCACATTTTTTGTAGAGTGTTGACTGCTACATATACATAGTATTGACTGCCAGTATGAACTGGGTTAGCATAGCATTCACAACCGGCAGTTTGAATAGTCTGCTGTGATTTCATCCTACATTTTCTCAAGCTGTTCTTCACAGCTATATGATATTAAACATGAGGCATTAAAAAAATAGTGTTCCCAAACTGAAGGCACCAAATTCTGCTTGCAGAGAATACACATAGAATGTGGAAGGGGCTTTGGTTTAGTGGTGGAGCATCTGCTTTGCATGCGGAAGGCCCCAAGTCCAACCCTCGGACTCTCCAGTTGAAAGGATCAGGAAGCAGGTGATGTGATAGACCTCTGTTTGAGATCCCGGAGAGCTGCTGTCAGTTAGAATCGACAATACTGACCATGAGAGACCACAGTGGTCTGACTCCTGGTAGCCTCATGTATTCACACAGCTTTACTCAGCTTCAAGTTATGGAAGTCTACTGAGCCATTAGCCGTTATGTGACAATCAATGTTCCCTCTAAGCTGTGTGAGTGAAAATTCTACTTCGTGAGCTACTGGCAATAAAATTGTGAGCGGGCGATTTGGCTACTGCATAAATTAGTTTGCCCTGGAGCTGTCCTTTCTGAGCGAAGGCAAAAATGTGTGAGCCAGAGGCTAACAAACTGTGAGCTAGCTCACACTAACTCAGCTTAGAGGGAACACTGGTGACAATATACTTTTGGCGGTCTCTCTCTCTTTTTTAATATGCTCAGAATGTGACTTCCCACATGCAAGCTAGAATCAGCAGCAGGAGAAGCAGGTGGTTCTCGACCTAAGGCACTCCACTAATGGGTCCCCTTGCTGAAACTTTTATATTGACTATGCTAAGTGAGGTCCAAAGTTAGAAAGTGAATGAGTTTGCCTGTTATTGGCAGTATATTGACGCAGGGAGGAATGGCTAATATATAATCTCAAGTAAAAAAGGGACCACAGAATAAGGCTATGAACTGACATTCTTTTCTTCTTTTTTGGTATTTTTGCATTTGCATTTGTGTGTGTGTGTGTGTGCGCATGCCCATGCCTGGCAACTCCTACTGGGGCATGGAGGAAGTTCAGAGAAGGGGCTTGATAGCCTGCCTCTGGCCTCCCGGCCCTGGTGTTCTCTGGAGGTCTCCCATCCAAATACTTGCCAGGGTCGGCCCTGCTTAGCTTCCAAGATCTGATGAGATTGGGCTTGCCTGGGCTATGCAGGTCAGGAATGCAGTTCTTAGAACAAATGTTGGGCTTTGCGATAAACTTATTTTCTCTCCTCTTTTTTTGTATGTGTACTGAACGCCTAGCCTGATGAAGGGAACTCAAAAGTGTGCGCAGTATTTTGTTCATGTGGTTTGTGATATTTTAACTGGTCCCAATAAAGGGCATAGTGTGACGTTTGTTTTTGAAATTTATCTGCGGACTAACACAGTTGCCTGCAATCCTATTCTAGTTACTCATGTGTAAGTCCCAGTATAGTCTGTGGAACCTAAGGCACAAATAACGGTAGCATTGCAGCTTGGGCCTCAGTTCACATAACACCCCCCCAAAAGAAAGAATATTATTTATTGAATTTCAAACTCACTGCATCTCAAGGGCTTCAGGAACAAAGGATTTAAAAGCAAAAGTGATCCGTCTTTCAATATAGCATAAAAATATCACCCTTCCCCTTAGATCTGATCACCAAATAAGCCCACCCTAAAGAAATAGTCATGCATTGTTTTTGAAAGGCATTTGAGAGTCAGCCATTCCTGATCGGAAGTATGGGTTTTTTATTACACAAAACAGCCTCAAAGAATGCATATACAATCAGAATTTTGTTTTCAAGTACAAACATTATCGGCAAGTTGCCATGTTAGATAAACTGATGGATAAGTTTATATACTCATATGCAGTGTAACTGGCCATCATAGTTTATTTTTCCTTGGCATCTACCTATTCCCCCCCCCCAACAAAGAGGAGTAGGGGTTAAAGTGTCTTGGGGAACCCAGATTTATGCCCCCCCCCCCGTCATGAGGTTTGCTGGGTGATCTTGGGCCACCTGTGCCCTAACCTACCTCATAGAGTTGTTGTAAGGATGAAATGGGTGGGGGACCATGTACAGCATCTCAAGCCGGGATAAAAATATAACAAATAAACAAGCAATGGAAAAAATACAGAGAAATGGAAGGACATCCATTATATCTGTGCACAGAAGGACTAGAATCTGCCAGAGTTGCATAAAAATAGAATCTGTGAAATAGAATCTGTTAAAATGAAATTTGCACATTCTAAATGTCGTTTTACAAAATCAGGTAGAGATTAACTCAGGTGCAGCAAAATAAAACTACATTCCAATTCCTTATGCACTCACCTGCAATTCTGACTGGGCCACTCAAACACAGACGACGACCTTAGGTCTTCTGTGGACCTCCAGTGGGTCTAGTGAAGGAGCATTCAGGTCACTTTGTTCCCCTCTTCACCTTACGCACCCAGCCTATCAGGGCTTCAGTTGCCCTGGAGCTCTCAGAGGAGTGGACTGACAAGCACAGGGGTTAACGTGTCTTTCCACTTCTGGAAGCCTGTTTTTGCCAAGTTCCTGACTGCTGTCTGTTACAGCCAGGACTAAACGCAAGCAGCAGCTGCTGATCTGGCTCTTTACTAATCTATAATTATCACTCCGCTGCTTATCTAAAGGAGGACCCCTTTGGTTTGAATGAGGAATTGCTGAAATGATTCCCATCAAACGTTTTGAATTGGGCTGTGTCCTTTTTGCCCATTGCATGGTGCAGAAGAAGACAGCAACTCCCCTGGACTTGAAACATCGGTCAGTGCAGAACGTCTTCATATTCTCAGAGGGGTGCCCTGCGGGAAATTCAAATGTTCCCTAGTTTCCCCAGCAGGCTCACTAACACCACTGACATGGAGGTGTTCAGGCTGAGAAAATGTGTGCGCGTGTGGGGTGGGGGTGAGGAAGGCTGAAGTCCCTTCTGCGCATGCACTGTGGTCCTGAGCCTAAGTAGGTACCACAATGCAAGAAGTGAGGAGAACCCAAAGTTCATCTGTAATTGTGTCATGACTGATGCAGAGCAGGGACCCAGACTAGACCTGTGTACTCTAATGTGTGAAGAGGCAGTAAGGGGTACGTTTTATGAGTTGTGACCTAAACATCACTGAAAGGCTCAAAATCTTGTGCAATCTGGTTAAGGGATATTTGACCAATGCAAAATATTTGCCTTTTCCACTTTCTCTCCCCCCCCCCCCCCCCGATCAGTACATGTTCCCACCAGCTTCTGAGATCAGAAGAATCCTCACAAGAATGATGCAATTCATAAGAAGGCCACCTAGAAGGAACCAAGATATATTGCGAGCCTGGAATTTTATGCTGAAAAAGTCCCACATTCTGTAACAAAATCTACAGTCAGCATAAACTGTGCATGTTGGACATCATTTTTCAGGATGAAGCACCTTAACATAATAAACATGGTTTATGTTGTATCTGTGCAGCATGCTTTGTTTTGGTGGCATCGTTTATACAGGACCTGGGGACTTCTCCTGGTGCAAAATGCAGCATCCAGTTTGTTATTGGGCTAATATGGGTGACTATGTCTCACCTATTCTGAAGTCTCTTCACTGGCTGTCTATTCATTACTGGGTTTCATTTAAGATGCTGGTGGTTATCTTCAAAGCCATTCATGCTCTGGGGCCTACACGCTTGAAGACCCATACCTCATTGCATATCCCCATATGTCAACTTTGCTTCTTCCAGCAAAGTCTATTGACGGTAACCCCTTGATCTGCAATGGTCTGGGGTGGGTCTTGGGCTTTGTCGGTGGTTGCCCTGTACCTGGGGAGCAGCCTCCCTCTTGGTCAGGAGGGTTTTGACCCTCCTGGATTTCTGGCTAGATTGTAAAACAGAATTATTCCAGAGAGCATTTGCGGCAGCTGGAGTCTGGGCCAAAAAGAATGTCTTTTTAGCTGTGCATAAGGAGTTTTAACTTGATGGCTTTAATGCCGTTTCAATGTATTTTATATTTCTTGATGTAATGATTGTGTTTAATTGTATGTCTGTATACAGTTTTACTTAGGAGCTGCGGTGGCTCAAGTGGTTAAGACGCTGAACTGCAGGCTGTGGAAAGTCGGTAGTTTAGCAGTTCGAGACCCGAGTGCCGCATGACGGAGTGAGCGTCTCTAGTTCCCGTCTCTAGTTCCAGCTCCTGCCAACCTAGCAGTTCGAAAGCAAGAAATTGCAAGTAGATAAATAGGTACCACTTCGGTGGGAAGGTAACAGTGTTCCGTGCGCCTTGGTGTTTAGTCATGCCGGCCACATGACCATGGAAATGTCTTCGGACAGCGCTGGCTCTTCGGCTTTGAAACAGAGATGAGCACCGCAACCCTAGAGTCGGACTCGACTGGCTTTTGAGCAAGGGAACCTTTACCTTTATACAGTTTTATTGTATTTTATGCTTTTGTTGTTACCTACCTTAGGTCATGAATTTTTCAGGAGAAGGCGAGCATATAAATATTATGAATGGATTAATTTGTCTGAAGAATTCAGAACTGTGTCATTTCCCCCCACAGCCTGGAAGACTAAGATGGTTGGTGGTCTGCCACGAGGCAACAGAAAGGCAGCAGGGATCTGGCCTGGTTCTTAGCAATAGGTAGAACTAGTGAGGTAGGGGTGGCTGAGCATCCCATTAGGACTCAATGCTATAATAGTCTGAAGTGTTGAATAGTACTATTAACATGAGCAGTTCAGTATGGTCAATGTGTGGTTTGACTGACGCCTGGTCTTAGATTGATATATAATAGGAGTAGCATGCTTGACCTAGTTTTATTGGCGTTGTAGATGGAGGCCATTCGGCCATGGAAGGGGACTACCTTTACTACTTTTCTAACGTTGGCAAGCATATCAGTAATTTCTTTGCCACTGCATAAGCTACAGTCCTTGCAGGTTGGACCTACTTGTACAACCAAGGATGGGCTAAGCTTGGCTGTCAACTGCTTTCAGTGGCAATCTTTGCTCAAAGGCATGTCATTAGAAAAGATACTGTAGGAAGTAAACAGGGGCCCCTTCCCCCTAGGATCATATCACACAAGAAGATGACCCCTCTCTACAGTATCTAAGAAATTATTGGTGCCAATTACCTGTCAGGCAAGAAGGGGGAAACAGACTCTAGAGTTAGCCAATGTGGCTGTTTTTCACTTCTTCTAACCTGCCTGACAGGTGATCAGCACTATTAATCCAAATCTCTCCTTATATATATATTTGAGTTTTCGTGTGCCTCTTGCATGAACATTCCACACACACCCACAGCCTTTGGCTGCCTGATGTGTCGCTCACCAGGGGCCTCTACCCATTGGTGGCTGTGTTGTCTCAGTCCCGCCCTTCCCTTTCATCTCGCACCGCGATGGAGGACAACGAGGTTTCTGCTGGGACAGAAGCAAAGCTGCACCACTTGAAGCAAAACCTCGCTCCAGCCTTCAACGGGCTGCTTACATATAAGCGATGAGACTATTACGCTCACTTCTATAGAGGAGGCACAGCCAAAATTTAAAAGTTGAGAGCCATGCTTTAGTTACGAAGTGTCTCTGGTTTGTCTCAAGGCATATTGCCACATAAGGTACGCAAGTTGGGAGCCCTAGAATTTTTCAAAGAAATTTGGATTGAACACTTTCAACCGTTTTATTAAAAGCAGAGATCCAAATTGGGGCACCATAGAATAGTTTAGCACATATTTTGTGACTAAACGCCTTGAGAGCAGCAGAAATAAATTGATTTCCTTTCGTATAATAAAAGTGGGAAATTGCAAGTCCACTGCTATTCACTGATTTTACAACCTCCAATTAGTGCTACGTCCTGCCAAAGTCTGTCTGAATATCTTCCCTTTTAGGGGTAGTACCCCAAACAGGAACACCAGAATGGCAGTCAAGAAACACCTGAAAGCACTGATGGGCGACCGGTTGGAGGTGAGCGATCTAACAGACCTCCAAGTTCTACCCAGAGTGGATAGGTATGATAGAGTACTCCTTACCTTCAATACTCCGTATATCTCAGCCCTCCTTCTGAAGAACAAAAGGTTTCTCTGGTCAAGAGGCATCTCTCCAACGCGAGTCTTTGCGAATGAAATGCTGAAGCCTCTTTTATTGAGGACTAGTGCTCCAGATTCCCAATTCCATTCTCAAAGTATACCTCCAAGTCCCGGTGATCTTAAGGATCCAGCCAAGGGAGATGATACGGTTAATAAGATCAACTCAAACATTATTTGTCCAGAGTTGACACAAGACGAAGATCTCGTCGATGATGAAGTGCAGAAAGAGTTCATCGAGCTAGCAGACCATAAGCAGAGCGGAATGATCAACAGATTGGAGAGATTGAGGGACAAGCTGGTTAAGCTTAGAATGGGCAGCCAACAGACTATGGCCCCGCCCAACATTGTGTCAGCGATGGAAATGGATCTTAACTGTGCCTCCCCTCAACACCCCACCTTAATATCACTCCTAGTAGGACAGGAAAGTGTGCCAGCCAGAACGCAATGCGACCCAGTGGATGATGGGTCAGAGGCTAACGAGACTCGAGACATGTATAAGGTCACAGGTTGTACAGCCTTGAGGAATGGTAGTGTATTTTTTTGATGAAAACAAGACACTTAATCAGATAATGGAGTCTGAATGACTGAGACATGACCCAGCAAGCACTAACTTCAAAATAGTTTCATGGAATATATGTGAATCTCACCTATCAGATTGGTTGACATGTGTTGAAGGGAAAATTACACTGATGGGGCTCAGCATGGATGATTTGATCCTTCTTTCGGAGAAGTACACTTTTGGCATGATTAAACAGAGATTGATCGATATAGAAATGCAAGAACCTAGAAGCCTTGCTACTGGGCCTTGCTTTCCCATTTATTGGGGGATTTCTCTTAATGGGCCACTGCCAGAGTATTTTTCCTGTCTGATTGATCCCTATATTAGAAGGGTATTCACGCTGGCCCGTTTTAATGTGCTCCCCTCAGCTGTGTTATATGGGAGATTTAAAAAAATACCATTCCCGGGTAGGTTATGTCCCTATGGGCTAAAGGAGATTGAAGGAATGGACCATGTACTTCTGACTTGTAGATTTTACCAGGATTTGTGCGCTTATCACCTCGGCCCTATACTGCAAACCCTGGAGGGCAAATCTGAGGAAAGTAAGATAATGAACCTTCTAGCCTCAAACAGGGCTGATACCATCGAAGAGGTGACAAACTTCCTTTACAGAGCATATAGGAGGAGAAGTTCTTTTTTGGCAGAAGGGGTAGTGAATTGTTTTGCGGGCCTACCGCCTCTGTACCTAAGACTGATGCTGTTATTATGCCAATAAAGGTTTGTTGTGTTGTGTGTTGTTGTGAGTTTTAACAAGTCTTGAAGGGAATTTCTTCTTTGTGCTACCTGTGGGGGAACAAGGATGTCAAAGGAAATTTTAGGATCAATACTCCAGACATTATTTTGTGCATTCTTATGCAGTCTTTTCTAATAACTGCATGCTTTTAATGAATATTCATTAAAAATATTATAAAGTTCTCCATAAATAAAACATTTTCAAAGTGGCTTACAAGGGAAGTTAAAACAATGGCCAGCACAAAACAGACATGTTCCCCCCCCCTTTAAAATGCTAATCATACTAATGGGGAGTTTGGTTTCCATTAGCTCAACCAAACAGGGACTTAAGAGTTAAATACACTTTCCTTTTCTCATGCAACTCTATTCTGACTTGGGGCTGTGCATATATGCAGTTTAGCTTTTACACACTGCCAGATATCCATGATCTTTATTGTGCTTGTTTGTACTTTAAGACTGATGAGTTTGGTGGTAGTAAGGAATATGATAGGTTTGGTTTACTGTGCACATAAGCCCAAGTGTACATTTGATGCAAAAAGAAAGCAAAGCAATGAGAAGGTATGCATGCACATTTTATAGTTTATAGCTGAGTAGGTCTAAATTAATTTCCCAATTTAAAGTTGTTTTATGAGGAAAATCTGTACAATGAAGGTTCTTTAAGGATTTAATTATTTCTACAGTCAAAGTTGGATTTCAAATCTGAGAGTTCCCCTTCTCCCAAATGAGTTTTCTTGATTCTAACACTGACACAAGAATGCAAATCCATGGGACAGGTTCAATTAAAGGGGGGAGGGAATGAGAAGAAACATGTGAGGCATATCTCCTAGCTAGGAAGGATTTCCCCGTCTCCCCACCAATACTCCCTCTAAGCTGTGGAGTCATGTGAGCAACAATTCAGCTTTGTGAGCTACTGGCATTAAAGTTTTGGGAGAGTGATTTGGCTGCTGCATAAATTAGTTTGCTTTGGAGCCATCCTTCCTGAGCGAAGACAAAAGTGTGTGAGCTGGAGGCTAAAAAACTGTGAGCTAGCTCACACTAACTCAGCTTAAAGGGAAGACTGCTCCCCACCCCATGGTCATGATTTATTTCAATCTTTATTGTACTTCTAAAAAGTATACAGGTGAGGGCCAAAATACATTATATGAAATCTGCCTGTCAGGACACAGTTTCCCAGCTTGATTCACAGTTATACATTCTAGAGGAGACTCACCTTTAAAAAGCTCCCTGCTTGGCTGCAAGTGGGGTACAGAATAGGGCTTCCTTCCTGTAGCATTTTCACCACCAGAAATGGAACAAGGGGGCCCTGTTTCCCCCTTCGTCTTCATGTGCCTTTGGATGGAAATGTTGTGCCAGACAAAGGGGCCCTTTCCAGTGGCAAAAATGCCACAGGAGGGAAGCCTGAATCCTGTCTCTCCCCTGCACCCTGCTCAATGCAGAAATTGAGAGTTTTTTAAAGGTGAGTCCCCACTAAAATGTATAACTGTTTGGCTGGGAACTTGTGCCCTGAAATATGGATTTCATAGCATGTATTTGGCCATCAGTCTCTCAGAGTCCACCTACTGCTTTTTGTCTGCATAGTATTCCCTAGGAAAGACAAGGAGCATGTGAAGGCATGCATGGTTAATCGAAAATCTGGAAGAGCAGAATATCCAATGGATCAATTTCTCATACACCTTCTGAAGTGTAGTGGGTTAGATGCATGTAGAAACCACGGAGACTGATGTAGTGATCAGCATGGTTTACTGGTACACAACAAAGACTAATGGCTGGCTGGCCAACTATATACACACCTGGGGACACTCCCCTAGGTCCCGTTGGTGGGTTTGAATCTCCCGCCACAGTCCTATTGGTTCCCCAGTGGAGAGACTAGGAGCCTAGTCCCCATTGTTCTTACAGAGTCAAGCTCGGGGGTATTCGCTGGCCCCTGGTGGCGGTCAGCGGACATACACCTTCCTAACACGGTCTAAAGGCATATTGTGTTTGCCAAAGCAAGGCAAACTGTTTCACATAAACTGTGAAACGTGCCATCTATCTGACTGCAAAAAGTGAAGCCATGTGGAGAACAAGGATCCCAAATTGGAAGAAACTCTTACAGGTTAGTTGTGTTGAATATTTGTTACAATTGTTGAATTAAGCATTATACATAGTTTTTTTAAAAACTGGGGACATTTACTTTGGGTAGCCCCATGTCAACTTATGACAGTCACAGAATCCTTTTTTTTAGGCCCACTGCTCCCTAATAAAATGTGCAGAGAAACGAACTCTGTACTTTTCTTCCTTTTTACTGCTCTCCCTGTTTAAGGGCTCAGCACTGGTATTGAAAACAGGTTCCAGGTTCAAACAAAGCCTGACAGATACCAGAACCAACTTATCTAGACCAATGGTTCTTAACTTTTAACCCACCCAGTATGCAACAGTATCAACTGAATGCCTTCCAAGTCACAAGTAAAAATTAGGACATAAACACAGGACTGCAAACAGGACAACTTTTTAATATAGGGATATTATCTATAGTACTAAGACCTCAGGGTGGTGTACACAGTTCTCCCTTCAGTTTTTCATCTTCACAACAATCCTATAAGGCAGGTTAGGCAGGGGGAGAGAGTGATCAGCCCACAAGGATATAACCCAGCAATACAGAGATCTTAGCCATACATTCAAAGAAACTTTCGTGCTCAATATCCAGCATCAAACTCCTTAAATGTCAAGGTTGATGCTTACATGATGCCTGCCACTTTAAATGCCACTAGGACAAATCTGGGATTTTATTCTCGTGGCCCAATGAACTACTTCCTCCTCTATCAGAAGCCACTGCAAGTTGGCTGCCTAAAGTCCCAAGTATGTGCACAAAGGGTGTTTTTTTTTGTTTTAATGCAAAGCTGGATCCCACCACTTGCAGACTGAGGAGTTAGAGTCACACCTGCCTATGTGAAGCAGCAGTCACAAGGTGCTCTGCAGTCAGGATAAGTGCAGCAGGTTGTTTGTGTTGCGCCCCCCGCGCCCCCCCAGTTTCTGCATCCTTTCCTTTCCTTTGTCCAATAAAAGTGCCATCACTCAATGCCTTGAGTAGTATAACAACCAGAAATTCCATTTATAATCTCTATTTATTTCCCAAAAGATAAAAGGAATATTTTTTTCTGCAACATCCAAGATTATATTAGGATTTCGATCTGAGAGTAGGAATGGGACTACCCTGCTTGGATTTAAATAACTGAAACTCACTGGCCACATAGAATAAAATGACATTTTAGATTAGAATATGGAGGGCATTCTAATAAAATATGAGAGACTGAATCTATTTTACCAAAGGAGCAAGAGCAAATCGAACACAGAGTAGGGAAGATGCAAAAAGCAGCCTCTCATGGTCACTGTCGAATGGGCATTCGTGCAAGACTAAAATCCCTGAGTAGACCGTGAGGCCAGAATCAGGGCGAAGTATTCCAAAATATTGTGAAGAAGAACAAACTGGTCCAACACGAAGAACAGAACTATTGTAATCAATCTGCCTATGCTCATTCAGCGAGTCCCAACGTTTCTGCAACAGGAAGAACTACTTGACATCAGCCCTCCTCTCCTGTTTTCGCTCCTCTCCTTCTTGACCACGACCGACTTGCCCACCAGGTGCAGTGCACTTGCGGGATACAGACTCTAGGTGGAAACGTGGAGCTTCCAGGAGGACTGTACCTGGTGCTACCCACGGGCTTCTGCCTGCCTTCAGACCGGTCTAGTTCCGTCTGGGCAGAGGCCGCCACGGCGACAATCCTCTGGACGCATGCGCAGCTGCGCCCCGCCCCCGCCGCTTGCTCTGGCTACAGCGACCCAGTTGCTGAAGGAGGAGTAGAGTCGGTAGACGTTGTTGTCGGCACGGTTGGTCCCTCCGGCAGGGATCGGATTCGGTAGGCTGCGCAGGTAAGCCTTGGCTCCCGATTCTCTCCCTTGCTGTCTGTCTCCTTGCGGCATCCTAGCAGTACCTGTAGGCATCCCTCTCTCCCTCCTGAGCCCCTCAGCGCCCACCTGGGGCATCTCCGCGCCTCTTTTTCGCCACCCGTTCACTTGCGGAGCCTGCAGCTCCCGAGGACTCCAGGCGTGTGGCTTGGGGCCTTCTCTTCTGGAATAGTCTCCCCAGGCACCCCCAGCACGGCCAAAGACTCGTTTCTTACTCTACTGGAAAAAAATGCTCTTCTCTTCCTCCGCCTCTCCCCTCCCGTCCAGGCTTATTACACTCGTTTTGAGAGAGCCCAGCAGTAAAAATCTCTTGTTCTTTAATATTTTTCCGGATGGGGTGGTTCATACCTTGAAGTCACCTTGCTTGCTCGCTGGCTGTCAGGATGAATCCCCCCCCCTTCACTTGTGTTTGTAGCTGTATGTTGCCTGTTGCCTATGTTGATGAGTGTGAATTTAAAAACGCCCTGGCACTGGTTGGTTAATATGATATAAATTATTCTGCATAAATGAGTAGATGATGTGTGATTTATAGCACAATTGCATCCTGTTATTTTTGGTTAGCTAGACACTTCAATGCCGGTCTGGAAATCAGCATCTGTAATTTCCCTGTAGGGAGTCTAGGCACCACCATTTGCAGACCCTTATTCCAGCCATCTAGAAACCTATAGCTACCTTTCAGATCTAGTACTCGCCCCCCCCCCCCAATTGGGCAGGCATTTACATCCCTTGATGTTTTACTCTGTTGGCCTAATGTTGTTTGCTAGAAACTCATCCCTATGAGTTAGCCCTAAAGCCTGTAAACAAGTGCTAACATCCCACAGTTAAAATAATTTCTAGTTCTTCAGAATTTATTGTGTTTCTCCAATGACATTTATGGTTCCTGTCTTCTGACCCATTTATTTTTAATTTATTAATTCCATTTCTTGCCCTGTTCCTTTCTAGCTCCCTGAAAACCTTAATGTTAAAAGTAGAATATATTATGCAAACTGAATAATGCAGTGTAATTAGCATGATTTATTCTTAGCTGAGGTTTTGATTATTTGATCTCGATATTATGTGTATAATACACAGCTGTGCATAATATATTAAATAGTTTAAGAGTTTGAAGAAGCTGGAGAAATTGAAGCAGCGGGGAGGGCGGGATATAAATTTGATAAAATAATAAATAAATAAATAATAGTCAAGATTATTATGTGTGGAGGTCGTTACTAAAAATCTGGCTGTACTTAAATGTGGAATTACTGTAGTGAGGGTCAAAGTTTGTTCCTGAAGTTAAACTTGTCTGTCAAGAAAACATTGTCTGAAGTCCTGAGCTGAATGTTTGTCCCATTCAGGATTGTAAAGCATAATGTATTTCTGGTTTTCAGTTATACATTGTAATGTCTAGAATTGTTTCCCTGTAAAGAATAGAATCCTTTTGATAGAAAAACACCTTGCAACTAGAGATTACTAATCCTTTTGTACTGCTACAGATTTAAGAAAATAATGTTATGAAACTGAGTTTAAATTGGATCAAGAGGAAAAAAGAGCATGTGTTCCTTGTGGCTTGTGTGTAGTGAAACAACTATGTGAAATACTTATGGAGCTGTGTATGGGGAGGAAGATCTTGGGTTGTTTGTTCAAAATTTACTTTCAGCACAGATGGAAGGTTGATGATACCTGCATTTGAATGTCATTACCTACTACCATAGATGTATCTATTATGCATAAAACGGGGGGGGGGGGGGGGAGCCTGAAAAAAGAAGCAGAATTATGCTGCCTTATCATTGTGTTCTGACAGTTCATGTATGTTTTATGTATTCTGTGCATGGCCACATCTGTCCTTTTGTCCTGTTTCCTTTCAGGGGAGGCAGAGTTCTGTTACACTAGGTTAACATTACCTTGAGAATAAAGGCAGATAAATAATTCAATCATAGTCATTACACTTTTAATAAATAACTAATCTGTGTGTAACTTTCAGTGGATACTGAATACTTAAAATCTTGCTTAAAAGAACGGCGTTTGCAGGAGACTGTTCCAACATAACTCAGCATTACCATTTTACTAGTACAAAGCAATGTAAATGAGAGCTCCTTGGCATCCTTCAAATAGATGGCTTTTAATTATTTTTTTAAAAAATGCTGTTAATGCGTTTGTATATTCTAATAATACATACTCTGATTGAAGATGTAAGCAGATTGCATAGCTGCGTCCCAGACAAATTCACTTTGTCTGGTGCAAGAGATGGCCTGTATTAGGTTATGATATTCCAGTCCTGGCTTACTGATTCTGCACCATTAGCGTTCCCTCAAATCCTTTGGGCTTTTCCACATGCTCATTGTACTCCTGATTTTCTTGCCAGTTGATCCACAAGCACTGGAATTGGGTTAGGCATGGTTCTTCTGCACCTCTGCCCTCCCTCTGCATTTTTACAGTTGTGGAGTCAGTTTATTTTCTTCCACACATTCCTTAAAGAATCAGGATTTTCAAGGGAGTGTGCTGCTGTTATCAGTGGTATCACAACACCCCCCTTTTATTTTTTTCTGCATGCTTATATTAATATATTGATACAATGGCTGCATCTTCTTTAAATAGGGTACTAAAACATTGATATCTTGATATACTGCTGTAATGGCAGGTCAAGTAGGTTCTTTGAATTCCCACCTTTCATTTTTAAAAAAGTCTGTTAGTGGGGAATTTAACAACTTTAATTTTCACAACTTTACTACTGGGGAATTATACAACTTTAAGATTGAAGATGAAGAAATTGAAATTCTTAAAAGATTTTCTACTCCTTGGGTCCATTATCAACTAAGAGGGAGTCTGCAACCAAGAAATCAGAAGGAGATTGAGACTGGGAAGGGCAGCCATGAAAGGAGCTGGAAAAGATTCTTAAGTTTAAGGATGTATTGCTGGCGACCAAGATCAAGAAATTCATACCATAGTATTCCCCATTACTGTGTAAAAGTGTGAAAGTTGAACAGTGAAGAAAGCTGACAGGAAGGAAATTGATTCTAATTTCCTTTGGAATGTGGTGTTGGAGGAGAGTTTTATGGATACTGTGGAGTGGACTGCCAAAAAAGACAAAGAAGTGGGTGCTAGATCAAATCAATCCTGAACTCTCTCTAGAAGCTAAAATGACCAAACTGAGATTATCGTACTTTGTTCACATTATGAGAAGACACTGGAAAAGACAATAATGCTAGGAAAAGTTGAAGGCAGCAGGAAAAGAGGAAGACCCAACATGACATGGATTGACTCCATAAACGAAGTTTGCAAAACCTGAACATGACTGTTAACTATAGGATGTTTTGGTGGTCATTAATTGCCATAAGTCGAAAGCAACCTAATGGCACTTAAAACACACACACACACACACACACACACACACACACACACACACACACACACACACACACACAAGTTTATAGCCCCTTCCCTCATGGAGATATGCCTTTTTCCTTATATCTCCGTGAGGAAAGGAGCTATAGGCTTATTTTTTAAAACGAAAGCTGAGAATTCAGAGAAGCTGTTTGACTTATCATTATAACGGCCTATCAATGTACTGAGGTTTTAATGCCTTTAAAAAAAATGAAACTACTCATCTTCAGGGTACTGCAGGGAAGAAGGAGTGATTTGACAATGGCAACAGCCCAGTCATTGAAAAGGAGGATGGAGGAGCATGAGAGTAGGTGGGAAGAAGAAAACGGATAGAAACATTATGCACGAGGAAAAAATATAAGGCAAAAGATTTATGCAATCTGAAGAGAAACCAGAGTATTGCACAAGGAAAAAGCCAACTAAAAATCAACTTCCAGAGAAAGATTGGGGTAAAATTGATCTCAAAAGAAATGGAAGAAAAAATGAGGGGGGGGGGAGAGAGAAACCAACTGAAAACGAAAGACATAAAAATGCATGCAGAAATCGGGATAAGCCGAAGTAGTGTGGGACCAGAACAAACCAAAAAAACCACCCCTGTGCAGAAAAGCCCTCTCTTTTGGTGGCAGTCTTGGCTGCCGTGCTCTTTTAATGCACAGAGCACTGACTTCTTTATTTACCTAAACCAATTATTCTGTATCTGGATTGAGAACTTGGTGGTTCCTGGAGAAGATAAGAGTGATATAGAGGTAACGTGGGAGGAAGAGAGCTTCATAGTTATCACTTGAACTTCAGGATGAAGCTATTTTAGACTTGATCATTTCTTGTGATGTTGCACTGACACAGAGGTAGGATGGTAGATATCAAGAACATTAAACTTTGTTCTTTGCAAAGTGTATGCTCAAATGGCAGATTCAGTGGTATCTTTAAACATTTGTTTTAGGACATCAGTGGATAACAGTGTGCCCTCATGAAGCTGCTTGGGATGCCTTGGATAGGTGGTGAGCAGCTGAGGTTGTATTTTCTGCTGGCTCATTTTCTGTCTCTTAAGCCATTTTGGCTTATGGATCTGCCATATTAGAAGTCACTCCTCAGAAGTGATCTACCCAGACCGAGTCTTTAGGTTCACTGAATGGGATGCTGATCATAATCTGACTCAATGGGCTAGCAAAGCTGTTCATACTTACTTGAGAATCATTTGACCTAAAATAATAGTATGCCTCCAGAGTCCAGATACATGTTTTATGTCCCTGAAAAAAAAGGGGGGGGGGGAATAACCAGAAGCTTATAAAGACCTCTGCTGTGCTTAACTTAATAAATTGCCCTGTACCATGTCAGACCATTTGTTCCTCTAGCTCAGCTTTGTCTACTCTGATTAGCAGATTTCCTGGATCTTCTTGCCTGTTAACTGTTTCCTGAGTTCCTTTAACTGGAGATGCCAGGGATTTGAACCCGAGTCTTTTCACATGGAAAGCATGTATTCTGCCTCTGAATTATGGCCCCTTGCTACAGTGGGTAGTTCTGTATATTTTAAGTTTTATCCCTAATAATGTAATTGTGACTTTCTCCCCATTTGTCTAAGCAAGAAATGCTTGGCTTTAGTGAAAGCTTTGAGGGCTAAGGTCTAAAACAACAGTATCTGGAGGAAAGGAATATATGATGAAGTAGAAAATTAGACAACTCCTGGAAGTCATGGTTGATTTCTGGTGACCCCTACTGGGGGTTTGGACATTTTTCAGAGAGGTGGCTTGCTAGAGAGGGCCTCTGTGTCCCATCTCTGGTATTCCTTGGAGGTCATCCTTCCAAGTACTTGCCAGAGTTGGCCCTGTTTAGCTTCCGAGATCTCATGGGTTCAGGCTTGCCTGGTCAGGGTCTAAATATCTTACTTTGATTTTCATGTTAGTAAGACGTAGTCCTTTACTGGGCCAGCTTCTGTTGGGGTGGTGATATGAGTACTCCTGAGACTTACAAATCAGTGTTCTGTACCAAGCTTTGACAGCTGAAACTTTAAACCACTTTCAGAAATTATCTGTGTCTGCTTCTCTATGAATGTATTGTTCTGCTACTGAAATTATGCAGAGAAGTCCTTCAAGTCATACCTCTGGGTCTGGAGAAAACAAAGAATACCATAGAGTGTAAATATTCTTTGAAAGGAAGTTCCATCTGGCAGAAGTGTGCATTAGCCACTGACAAGGTCTGAGACATCATTAGTTAATGGGCATAACTTTGGGTGGTGTTGGATGTGTGCATGTTTGCTGGTAATTCAATCCCCCCCCCCAACTCCTGCTAGAAAATTGGAATTCATATGCTAGCCAGGGTATGAATGTTTAACTAAAAGAAACATGTATGTTAACTGTATAAAAGTGCTTAAAGCTAGACTGTAAAAATTGATTGAAGCAGGTGGATGTCCTTAAAGACTAGCTTTTTGGGTGAGCTGTTATACTGTTTTAATTAACAAAGTTCAAGTCTAGTGGCACCTTTAAGACCACTGCTGCTTCAGACCAATGTGGCTATCTGCCTGAATCTGTGTCTGTGTGTGCTGGTTGGGTACAAGGACTAGTGATGAAAAACTCTGACAGATTCCAAGCAAGCCTCCAGAATGTTTCTTGGGTACATTAAAATAAAACAGGGCTTTGTGAATCCCCCCCTCCCTGATGTTTAGAATGGATTTGAGATCTTGTTTTTCCTTGCCATGTTGTGAGGTTATTTTGGAAGCTATTTGTTCAGGGTAACTACACTAAGTGCTGATTTAATTGTGGGCTCTTGCTTAGCTTATTTGTTGTTGGTGTATACTTCGTACTGTATGCATGGAATCTGGGTTACTTGGAATACAAAATCTAGCTCCAGATAACAAAAAGATGGTTAAAGGTGTCTCTTGTGGCGTTAGCAGTCTGTGCTGAGTGTACAAAGTCCATGTCCATGGCAGTTAATCAGTCTATGTAAAAAGGAAAGATCTAGTCCTAAATTGAATGCTTTGGCTTAAGTAAATTGAGAAACCCAAGTTACGGTATCCAATTAATTATGCTTTTTTTAAAAAAAGCATTTTTAGGGGTTCACTCTGAGCAGGGCATTAGAATAAAACTGGATAGGAAAGAATGGTTTTTGGTATAAGTAATTTTAAAAAATGAATACACTGTGCATTAGAGAAGGGTGTGGAACAGTTAATGTTGATAGAAAATAGTGAACAGTTGTATGTCTATGGAACAATTGCTATTGACATATTGACTATAACATAAGAGGGATTGTAGGTTTCTGTTTCTGTTGTGAAATATATGAGTTTTGTGTTTTAAAAGTAGCAACACATGCTCTCTTAAGGTTTTGGTGGATGACTGATGAATGAGTGTGGGCTTACATATTGGTCCTTTTTATGAAAGTAAGCCTGAAGCTTCCATTGCACCAGAGTCATCCATGGTCACTGTGGTCTTGTATTCCAATTGCTTCTGCTTACCTGAAGATGTCTGTAATAGCAAGAAACCAGAGTCAATTCCAAACTGTTTGGTATTCAGAGAGACGTGCCTTAGTTGGCAACTTTTGACAACCCTGAGTCTGAAGTATCTCTAAGAAGTTATCTCAGGGCATGAGATCATGTAAACAAGCCATGAGTGATTGAAATGTCATAACTTCCACTTTGTTTATAGAATTAAAACATAAATTGTGGTTTGTTGTGATTTCTTTTTTACGACTTCCTAACACTCAAAACATTCCTCAGTGTTTTCCTTCTCTAATGGTGCCTTTTTGCACAGTGTTTAAATTGTCCGTTTACTTCTACAAATGTAAAACCAGCCTGTAAAACTCAGACTCTGTGGTTAGAGGTCAGAATGTAACCGGGGAGACCTAGGTTCAAATCTCTACTCTGCCATTAAGCTTTTTGGGTAACCTTGGGCTAGTCTGTCTAGCTTACTCTACAGGATTGGTGTGAGGATAAAGTGGGTGAAGGGGGTCCATGTTCAGCACACTGAGCTCTTTGGACGTGGGATAAAACAACTAAAAATAAATTAAAATGACCTCCAGTATCTATGTTCTTTCCCATACTTAACAATATTCATGCATTGTGCCAATTTGTCACAAGAGGCTCAAATGTGCTTTTAGCATGGTATATGAAAGTTTTACTGAATGCTGTGCACTGAAGATGTAATTACAAGTAATCTGAAGATCACAAAAATAGGTTTTCTTCTGTCATAAATGGGGTGCAAACAAGCACAAAATCACAGTTCTTGTATTCATCTTTTATTGCTGTAACATTTACTTTGAAATTTCTTGCCTTGCAGCAAAGGGATATTGCAGTCTTCACTAACAAATTAGTGCTGTAGCAAAACCAAATATTATCACTGACTAGTAGAGTGAACTATATTTAAAAGATTGCATGCATGCTGCTTTCAAGCAGGGAAGAATGATCGCCACTCAGGAATGGAACTCTTTCTCCATTATTGGGATTATCTTATTTTACTGGAGGTTATAGAATTATGGGGGGAAAGAACCCCCCCCCCCCCCCCATTCTAGTATTTGCTGGCAGCTGAACATTAGGACAATGCACATCTGTAAAATATGGATAGATGCTGACTTGCTCTGCTGTCTCTGAAAACATTAAATCATTTACATTAATTTGTTTACATCCTCTTTAGTGTCAGTTATGTATGTTCCAATCCTTTGTCTAAATACAGCTACTCATGTTACTGACAAACACCTAAAAGGGGAGGAGGTGGAGTTGCATCAGGTGGCAGCCAACTCTCTGGGGCCTGACCATTTGAAGGGGGCTGTGTTCCACTCTCTAGGAGAAAGGGTCAGAAGTGCAGCACAGCCCTATCTCCATTGTTGCCTTTGTATTCCAATTTGGCAGACTGTTGCCTGCCAGTGATGTAAAATGTGCTGAGTTTTGGTTTGGGCTGTCTGCTATGCTGACAATCCTTGTGTAACATTTTATTCCTTCCCCCCAAAAGAAAAAGAACTGGCATGATGAATGCCAGTCTTTCTGAGGAAACGTGACAGAATCTTGCTTTCATAAATTAACATAATTAGATGGTTAGATGGTTAAAACAAAGAGCCGCCTCTGCTACTTGGGTGCTGGTAGGTAGTCACCTCCCCTGTTAATGTGGCCCTGGACAGGAAATATAACCATATGTAAACCGCTCAGAGACCCTTGCAAAAAAGGGTTTGAGCGGTATATAAGCCGAAAGTCAAATAAATAAATAAATGGTGCAGAGCACACTCATGTGTTAAAAACAGCTCCATACATTATTACATCCATACTGTGGATAGGAGACGGAGGCAGAGGGAAAATAGCTTACTTAAGGCTGCCTCGTGAGTTTGTGATACAGCAATAATAACAATGCAGACGTATGGCTCCCATGCATATATAGTGGCTGTTCAAAATAAAAGGATGTAATTCTGACTCTGCAATGGCTGGATTCGAGATTTGACCAGCGTTGGGGATGGGGTGTGCAGCATTTCCCCTGGCCTTGCCACTGGCCCTGTGAAGGAGGAAATGGTAGTCATAGGAATGTCTACAGGGCTGGAGGGAAGGACAAAACATTAACGTCCCTCGTGCATCCTTCTGCTATCACAGCTGACTTAATTCTGTTATTTTAATTATCAATTGCTTTTATTCCAAATCGTTTTGGGAGCTGTTATGGCGGAGAGGTGTTCTATACATTTGAAACAGATGAACACATGCAGATTTGCGAGTCCATCTGGTCAGGGGTGTTGTGAGAATAAAATGGAAGAGGAGAGACTAATGTAATCTGCTTTGGGTATGTGATTTCAAAAGATTAAAATCAAGTTTTGTTTCAAGATTGCTGATAGGTGCTTTTGATATGAATCCCTTGTGACAGGTGGGACCTCTAGTTAGCTTGGGAAAGGATTATTATCTTCCTTGGGAAAAGATTATTACCCTGCTCACTATGGACCAAGTTAGGGGTCTTTTGTCATTAACACCTTGCTTCACTGATGCCAAACATCCTTTCATGTCAAGAATCCATTCCCTGGCATAATATTCTGTATTCTTCAAAACATATTTAATATTAGAATATCCTATGCAAGCTTAAGGACTTAAGAACAGCACTCTTCCAAGATGAGTGATTTCCCCAGGAGTCAGTGTGGCCCACATGAAGCCAGAGAGAACACCAGAAACTGAAGAGGTTTGCCACCAGCATCTTGTAGCTGCTCCAACACCAAAAGATAAGCCAGGATTCGTGCTGTATCTGAAGCCACTTTAAAAATAAATACTGCTGCTGAAAGTTACAGAACTGTACAAATATCCAGAATGAAAGTCAATCCATAAAAAGTTGCAGATGATTATATTGGTTTACGAATCTCATAAGTGAATGTGTATTTTATAGTGATCTAAATTTGCTCTGCCCCTATGTTACCACCAAGTAAGGTAGCCAAGCAGTGCCTGACAATTGACAGGAGGGTGGGTGGGGGCAGCATTCTAGGGGAAAAATTAAAAAGAAAACTAAGGTCTCATCTACTTACAGGAAGTTCTGACTGTGGAATTCCTGGCAATTCCTAGAGCTGCCCAGAAGTGACAACAATTGCCAGTAACGCTATGGTCAGAACTTCCGGTAAGTAGATGAAGCCTTGTTTTTCTTTTTAATCTTTCTCCCCAGGATAATCTGCTCCCCACCCCATGTTTGGCCCCACTTTCTGTCCACTGATCAGATGAGCATTGGTGGGCAAGATCCACAATTACCTGGAGGTCTACCACCAGGAAGGCTGTACATGTAGACAGGGGTCATTGCATAGAAAAAGAG
Organism: Gekko japonicus; assembly: GCF_001447785.1. Lineage (NCBI taxonomy): Eukaryota > Metazoa > Chordata > Lepidosauria > Squamata > Gekkonidae > Gekko > Gekko japonicus. The sequence continues at coordinate 1,228,593 of NW_015162474.1, read as the reverse complement.
GCTCAGGAGCTCATTAGCATAACTCATTAGCATATTTGCATATGTCACACCCCCTGACATCACCGGAAGTGTGTCAGAAGGCAACACCCACTGCTCAGGCTCCACCCCAAAAATCTCCAGGTATTTCCCAACTCAGAGCTGGCGAGCCTACCTGGAGAAACAACTGCTTCAAAAGCACAAAGCATAAATGTCTGAGAAATCCCTCCCCAAATCTCCCCAATCAAGATAGAAATTCTTCGGTGCTTGAGCAGAGCGACCTCCCCTCCACCCCACATGTCAGGGCAATGACTGTGTTCCCTCATCAGCATGTGAGGAGGGGGTCTTTTAATTTCCAAACTTAATACTTTCCTAAATATTTAAGAATTCTCAAGAACAATTTGACCTGATATTTCAAAATATCTAAGCACCTAGTTCGTGAAAAGTCAGCCCGCTGCTATTCACTCTCAAGGAGGAAGTGATTCTTCCCTTTTCCTCCATTCTAGTGTGCTATCAAGCAAGACAGACACAGGTGGATCAGATTTCCTGATTATATGCATGTTTGCTCAGAGTTAAGGTCCACTTGATGCAGTGGTGCTTCTTGAGGAGAAGACTGAAGCACTCCTGCTGGGACAGGGCAAAGTCCATCAGCTGTTCCCATTATCGTCCCCTGGAATACAGAGACTGGGCTAGCCTGATCTTGTCAGATCTCAGAAGCCAAGTAGGGTCCGCCTTGGTTAGTACTTGTGTGGGAGACCACCGCAGAAGTCCAGGGTCACTACACAAAGGCAGGCAATGGCAAACCACCTCTGAACATCTCTTGCCTTAGAAACCTCATGAGGGGTCACCACAAGTTGGCTGCAACTTGACGGCACTTTCTTCTGCCTTCAAGCACCTTTAAATCCCATTAATTTCAGTGGCAGAAACAAGCCCTTGCTTAACTTCCTTTGAAACCAGTCATGTGCTTATCTTTGGCTGCGTCATGCCTAAAGGTGTTTAGACATAATACCTAAAAAAAAAATAGACCTAAATACCGTACCAGAGAAAAAGTGCAAATCTGAAATTAATGCTTCAGTCACATGAAACAAAGCACATTTGGTAAGAAAATAGGCTTACAGAGCATCACTTGCCCCAGACTGAGAGTTAAGAACATAAGAGAAGCCAATTTTGGATCAGGCCAATGGCCCATCCCGTCCCACACTCTGTCACACAGTGGCCAGAAATACCAGGTGCCATCAGGAGCTCCACGAGTTGGGCCAGGACACTAGAAGCCCCACACTGTTGCTCCCCCCCCAAGCACCAAGAAAGAATACAGAGCATCACTTGTCCTCCCAGTGTTGCTCCCCACCCCAAGCACCAAGAAAGAATACAGAACATCACTTGCCCCCCAGTGTTGTTCCCCCCAAGCACCAAGAAGGAATACAGAGCATCACTTGCCCTGCCACTGTTGCTCCCCCTAAGCACCAAGAAGGAATACAGAGCATCACTTGTCCTCCCAGTGTTGCTCCCCACCCCAAGCACCAAGAAAGAATACAGAGCATCACTTGCCCTGCCACTGTTGCTCCCCCCAAGCACCAAGAAAGAATACAGAGCATCACTTGCCCTCCCACTGTTGCTCCCCCCCAAGCACCAAGAAAGAATACAGAGCATCACTTGCCCTCCCACTGTTGCTCCCCCCCAAGCACCAAGAAAGAATACAGAGCATCACTTGCCCCAGACTGAGAGTTCCTGGATGAGCTGGCTGGGCCTTCCACACCTGACAGCTAGCTGACGGTCGAGCCTGTAAGTCCAGCCCATTGTCCCTGGACGGGGCATGAGGGGCAGGGACGGGCAGGAGAACTGGCCAGCTGAGAGGTTGCTGCCCAGGCCTCTCTTTGGTGGTGCCAGGCAGCCATGGCCCAGTCTGGCCATGCTCAGAGGCCCCTTCTTCGTCCTCCTCGGGTTCTGTGGGGCTTCGCCTTCGCCTGCTGCTCTCGGGCAGGGAGGGGCTTTCATCACTGGATGGGGGCCGGCCCCTTTAAATGCAGAGGAGGGAGGTGGGGCAGAGCGCCTGCTGAAGGGAAAGGAGGCTTCTCCCTGGGTTTGGACAGCTGGGCAGGCGAGGCGGTGACCCTCCGGCCTCTGCTCCCTGGGCCAGCTCGTCTCTAGGCGGGAAGCCTTCCTTGATGGCGGGGAGAGTCGTGCCCCACAGGATCCAGCCAGGATCCAGCTGCAGCGAGGCAGCTGCTTTTGAGCCGGCGCTCCAGGAGGGGGTGGGGAGAGCCAAATGCTCAGCAGCCCCGCCGGCTGCCCACTGAGCGACGCTTCTTGGCCTTGGAAGCCCGAGCCGGGCAGACCCTCGCCTGACCAAGACGCTTGTGGGCAGCTGAGCCACTTCAGTAAGCCTGACTCACGGGTGCTGCCAGCAGTCGGGCAGCAGTGCAGTGAGGGAGCAAAAGGAATGAGGGAAAACAGCAGAAGGAATGAGAACAACTTAGTGCATATGGCTGTCCAATGACTAAGGGCTGCCGGGGGCGGGGCTTGCCGCCGCCGCTTGGGCTGGTTAACTGGCGGAGTGCCACTCCTGTGCGCTCTGGTTCGAACCGACCCCTGCATGTAGATATCCTTCTATGTGCCCCTTTCTTACTCTGTTTTTGGGATCCTGAGGGCCAAACTAGGCATTATGTGTGACACAAGTCAGGTCAGGGGTGCCCAAATTGACTCGTGCAATCCCATGTAAAAACTGGGGGTCTCGTCTTAAAAGTGCCCCGTTTGACTCTAAGTACTGCAAGGGAAGAGGAGGGGCTTCAGTCTGCTCTCCCACACCACTTTTGCCAGTGGAAACAGGTTTTTGGGGAACTTTGTTTGCCCCTTCTCTGGCTCCACATGTGTGACTGAGGACACATGTAGCCAGAGAAAGGAGTAAACAGGTGTTTCTATGGCCACATGCGCTGACAAAAAATGGTGTGGGTGAAAGGCCTGAAGCCCCTCCTCCCCTGGTACGGCACTCAGAGCTGAATGGAGCACTTTTAAGGTGAGTTCCCCAAGTTATATGTGTGACTGCATGCCCATTCAGCGTCACTCATAACATCAGATTTGGCCCTGAATCTGTGTGTACACAGCCATGTACTTGGAGCAATACCTGGAAGAAGAAGAGTTGGTTTTTATTCCGTGCGTTTCTCTACTTTAAGGAGTCTCAAAGCAGCTTACAGTTGCCTTCCCTTTCTTTCCTCACAACAGACCCCTTGTGAGATAGGTGGAGCTGAGAGAGTACTGAGAGAACTGTGAGTGGCTCAAGGTCACCCAGCAGGCTTCATGTGGAGGGATGGGGAATCAAACCCAGTTCTCCAGATTAGAGTCCACTGCTCTTAACCACTGCACCACACTGGTTGGAGAGGAAGTGGGAGGGAGAGAAGGATAGGCTTTTAAATTACCTGGATCGTTTTTCATTGAATAGAGATGGAATGAACAAGGAAAACAGGCAAATTTTGAAAAGCCAGCACAGGAGAATCAAGAACACAATTCAGATAATGATGAAATATTTCCTTGCAGAGGCTGTTTTACATCTGTAGATGTAACAGAGGTGTCCCCCCCCCCTCCCCCCCCCCCCCCGAATGTATGTATGGTGTCGTGGAAAAGGAACAATGTGGAGAGGAGATATTGTGGCAAAGGTAGTGAAAGGGGTCAGATTGACTGCAAAGAATCTTGCTTGGGGAAAAAGCAAAGGGAAAAAGAGGCACACAGGCATAGTTTGGAATGCCCGGTTATTGTTGAGCACGGCCCGGTTGGTCTGGCTGTGTGGAACCCTGCCTGTCCTGTCATGAAACATTTTATTGTACTTAATACCTGTCATGGTTTGAGACAAGATGGTGCCTCTGTATGCCTTTCGTTCCATAGGCCCCAGAAGTGTAAGGGATCTGGGGGTAACATTCAAGAAGCCTGTATTTAATGTTCGACTATGTAGAACTTTCAGGAAAAGATTTGATGCTTGTTTGATTGACATACAAGGATGGCTAAAATGCCTAATGCAGCAGTTCATGTTTTTCTTTTCTTTTTAGGGTACCATACGATGAATGTTTTATTATGGCCAATGACACTTTGGAAGGTTTTCATGAAGTGAATCTAGCTTCACCTACTACTCCAGATCTCCTGGGAGTGTATGAATCAAAAGCTTGCGAACAAACTACCTCACCCACAGTTATTTACCGGCTACATCCCTCAGCTGTATGCTCAACACCTATTCAGCCTAGTGCTCTGAACGTGTCCGATCTGCCTACACAACCTGTTTATTCATCTCCCAGGCACCTAAATTGTGCAGAAACATCAGGTATCAGGTTGGTTGTGCAAAACTGTCTTTCTGTTGATATGGAACATGTTTTTTAATTAACTCACAAAGTACATCTATTTGGGTTTTATATATTGCTTTATGTGCAATAGCCCACAACTGTGAAAGTTACATTGGTAAAAGAGATGCTTCCTTTTCTCCCCTCATAGCATCAATGTCACGGAAACGGTACCTTGTTCTACCTCTGGACCCCAGGTTGGGTCATCCAAACATGATCGTTCCAAAAAGGAAAGCAGTAATGCAGAGAGAGAATTTTTGCGAGGTGCAGCAGTAGCAGATTTTTCAGAAGGGAGTGAAGAAGTTCTGGGGCTCAGCACAGACAGCCTTTCTCACCTGCGGAGCCCATCTGTATTGGAAGTGAGAGAGAAGGGTTATGAAAGATTGAAGGAGGAACTTGCTAAAGCTCAAAGGGTAAGATTCAATATATATTGCACATTTTTGTCTTTGTAGTATAAGTCAAAAGCTGTCTACCACTTGTAGTTCTGTGCAAGTATAGAATTGTAGCATTGGTTAAAGAGTCTGGCTTCCTGAGAATCAGATGAGAAAAACCAAATCTCTAGAAATTTTGGCTGTGAATATAGACTCAAATGAAATCTGCATGGTCAGTGTCTGGAATCTCAAAAGCCGGGGAGGTGGGGATTGGTTGGTGTGGTAAGGGAATATGAATGAGATTTCCTTTTTCAGAGATTGGTGCAGGATGCTCCACTGCTGTAACTCCCCTCCTCTTGAATAGCGGAAGCAGAATAAACAATGCAAATATTTGTTATTTTGCACAGTGTATTGAGTTCAAACATTCAGCTTTCCCTCATACACAATTTGGGCTGCTTTGATGCTTAGCTGTACTTGAGGAAAACAAAGTACCCACAACACTCTAAATGTTTTACTTTAACTGTTTCAATAGTAATTTTAAACAAGCATTTTACTTATGGCAACAGAGTTTGAGAATCTGTGCTGTTTGTTAACAGTGTTCATGAACATCATCTTGTCCTGCTGCTGCTGCTCCCTCCCCCCCGCCCCGATGACAAATATTCTTTTTTCTTGATACTCTGAAGTTGGGTGTTCCTTGGTTGCAGTGCTGCATCTGTGGGCAGTGTAATGAGTAGACTGTTTGAGTGCCAGTCAGTTCAAGTCCCACTCAGTCTTGAATCCCGTCAGATGACCTTGGGCCAGTCACATTCTCGCAGCCTAACTTGCCTTGCAGAACTGTTGTGGTGATAAAACGGAGGCAGTGAGAACAACGTACTCTGTCCCATGGTTTTTGGAGGAGGGGTGGGGTTAAAAACATGATAGATTTGTCACTTAAAGTTTTTTTCAGTTTAGTTTACAAAGACACCTGTAGTTGGGAGCCAACCTTTAAAAACAAAAACAAAGCCAAGACGCAGTATTAATTTCCTCCTTGTGTATAAAAATCAGTTGTGACCATCCACGGTTGGAATGTTGCACAACACAGGCATTGGAATCCTAGGGTCACAGATGAAGAGAACAAGCAACCCACTCATTGGATGTTTTCTGCCAGGGCAGCTTTGCTGTTAAATCAAGATTATTTCTGTCACAAGCATCAAGCTGCTTAATGAGGAGAAGCCCTGTTGATGTAAATAGGCTTGTTTCAGAGAAAGTGGATTAGGGATTACAGCCTGAAGTGTATACCTTGGCCAGTGCTACTCTGCTTTGTGTGTTTAGCAAATGAAACACTTTATCACTTTGCAATTCTGCTGAGATGGATTCTTTTGTAAAGAGCTTTGCTGTCCTTGGAAGGGAGGTGATACAATAGCACTCAGCCCTATAGCTTGTTGTGAGATTGCCTCTGTTGCTACCCATATATCTTTGTCCCTCTTAGGGAAGTTACTCTGCTTTCTGTTGAGTGAGTTTAGAATACTTTATATGCATCCTCCTCTTGTAATTACATTTGGATTGGTCTGCTGAATATTCACTGCCCCCTAGTGCTGTATGTTGTTATAGCTGTGCCTAAGTTGGCAGTTAAGATACGCGTGGTTTTGTCCCACTTGGTGGTTCTTTTACTCGATCCACTTGCGTCTTCAGGCTTGGGAGTAATACAGAAATCTGAACAGAATACTGTGTTGTGTGTGTTGCAAGAAAGCAATTGCTGCTTGGACAGGCACAAGCTATGTGGGATCCATTGTCTAGGCAACAGAAGCAATGACAAGAGTAACGCAGCAACAGGGACCTCCCTGAATGGGCGCCAGTTTCAAAGGAAGAGATCAATGGAATAATTACCTCATTGGCTTCCGGAAAATCACCTGGAGAAGGTTTGATCCCGTCAGATTTTTATAAAGCTTTTCCCACATTATGGTCATCTGTGCTAGCTGCAGTTTTCACACAAATTAATGGCACAGGTTCAATTCCCTCTGGTTGGAAGCTAAGTATTATTGTTCCCATTCATAAGAAAGGGGACAAAACAGATCCACAGAATTACAGACCAATAAGTCTGCTTGACATAGCAGCAAAGGTATATAGTAAATATCTGTTGCTTAAGCTGGAGGATTGGGTCTCTGAGAACCACATAATACATCCCCATCAAGCAGGATTCAGGAAAGGACTTTCCACCATCGACCACTGCCTTACTCTTCACCAGTTGGCTTATGCAGGTTTATAAATGGCCCCACAAAATCTCTATATGTAGCTTTTGTGGACTTGGCCGCTGCATTTGACTCTATTGATAGGAACAACCTATGGCAAAAATTGGCAGAACTGAATATTGATAAAAAGTTGTTATTCCTGTTACGTAAGCTGCACACAGACATCAGTGCCCAAATTAGAGTCGGAACATCGGGGTCCTTAACTAGCAAAATCCCAATACATAAAGGGGTGAAGCAGGGTTGTGTGCTGGCCCCTTCATTGTTTAATTTATATATAAACAAAATTGTTGACAGGCTATCAGGCCCACAATTCTTTCCACCTACCCTTGGGGAGCATAAAGTCTCAATTTTACTTTATGCAGATGACATGGCCCTAATATCACTTACTAAAATCGGGATGAGAAGACTATTGCAGCAATTAGGATTATACTGTAAGGAAGGAGGCCCTTAATATTAACTTTGGAAAAACCAAAGTGATGGTCTTTAGGAAAAGGGCTCAAATATCCTCCTGGAGCATACTTGGCAACTCAAGAAATCAGTGTAGTTCATTTAAGTATTTAGGAATCACATTTAGAGAGAATGTGAACTGGAATGTTCATATTGCCACAGTAAGAGCATCTGCAAGTTGCAACAAGGATTGTGGGGTCTCTTTTGAGGTTTTACTATACTAAGGGTGGCTTTCTTATTGATCCAGTTTGTAAGGTCATCCCCCACCTTCTGTATGGTGCTGAGGTTTGGGGATGGAAAGAGAATATTCTCAATAGTATTGAAACAATTCAAAATAAGTTTTTAAGGCTTATCTTGGCTCTTCCTGAGGGAACGCCAGTCGTGCTGATGAGAGCAGAAACTGGCCTTCCTTCCTTAAGGGCGAGGGTGCACCTTGCTGTTCTAAAAACTTGGGGGGAAAACAGATCTGCCAGTTCTGACTCATTCAGTCAACTGGCATTTAAATCAATGTTATCAAAAGACTTGGAATGTCCTTGTTCTTTTAATAATCTATTGTCAAGATACTTCATTCCTGATGACCTCCTCAGTCCTTCAACAAACAGTTCAGATCTTAGAGATTGTGTATTTAAGTGTGATGCCCTGCTAGATAAACAGTTGATCTTGAAATCACAGTCTGCTGCCTGGTTCATATTGTTTAAGAATGACAATTTTAGATCCTCCTACCTAGTTAGTGTAGATAATCACAACCTGAGAGCAGCCTTCTCATCCTTGCATTTTGAATCAATGCCAACGGCCGTATTAGCCGGCCGCTACAGTAGAACACCTAAGGAACAGCGCTTTTGTATTTGTGGCTCTTCTGTTATTGAGGATCTTCCCCATTATATTCTTGGATGCTCGATGTATGCCCAACCTAGGTTAAAATTTCTCTCCAGGATTTTATCAGACTTATGTTTCTACTCAGATTCTGAGAAGATTGTATTCTTGTTAGCTGATTTCGACGCCAGCATATCCTGTAGAATGTCTTTATATGCCTTGGCTGCAAAGAAAATATGGGCTAACGCTGTTCTTATGGGATCTTAGCAGACACCTTTTGACTCAGTTCTTTCTGATTGTATGGTTTTATTATATCTTAAATTTTACTCTAATCCTTGGTTTGTAATGGCTTATGGCTAAATACAAATAAATTTCACAGCAACAGGGACCGCATCATACAGAGCTATGGGCAGCGGCAACAGCTGACAATGGACTAGTTTGACCAGTGATCTCTTTGAGAACAGAACACAGATGCTTGTGTTACATCTGCTGTGTGGTCCAGGCCATGTGGAGGGGGAGGGGGGCTATGGCACAGTGGTAGAGCAGTCTGCATGGCATGCAGGAGGTGCCAGGTTCAGTCCCCTGCCTCCCAGTTAAAAGGGTCGGGTAGCAGGTGATGTGAAAGAACCTCTGCCTGAGACCCTGGAGGGCCACTGACAGTACTGATCTTGAGGGGCTGGCTCTTTATAAGGCAGCTTCCATTTTGCCTTTTCCTTTTCTCACAACTCAACGGTCATTTTTAGCAGCTCCTTTAGCTACCCTAACCCAACTTTTCTTGTTACATGTCATTTTATACTTATCCCTAGCTCCTCTTTTGGAGGTCGTGTGTCAGTGCCCCCACCACCAAATGTAGCCTATTATTGGGAGGAATGGCATTATAGTTGGGGCCTGCCCAGACTCCACTGTGTGTAAGAAGACTAAGAAGATTGGGCTGCTAGATGCAGTGTCCAGTGCCAGCTAATCCACCAGAGGTGTAGCCTAAGGGGAGAGGGGAGAGAAATGTCTTAAGGTGGTTTACTGCATTCAGAGCCATCTTAAGAGCAGGGGCAGGGGCATAGCAGTCTTTCTTTACTGCTGTTCCACGTTATGAAGTCGTTGCAGTCTATGACGGGAACAGCTGGTGCAGCACTGGTAACTACTGCTACAGGCCACTTTTTGTCCTCTCATGGTACCAGGCGGGCTTGTGAGAGGATTGGCTGTTTGCCTGGATATCTGTGGCAAGATGCTTAGATGCATTTTCTGATTTGCTTCAAAGTGTATGATCAAGCTGAAACTATTACAATAATGTATATATGAGTTTGACATTATCATTGACTTTGTTTTCTATATAATTATTGTTGCATTCATTTAGCGTGTTTTGACTACAGATTTGTTTGTGATTTCATTGGTCTTTTTTCTGTAGCTTCCCTGCTTCTTACTAAAAACTATTAGCCAGGCACCAGTAGTATTTATAATGGCTTTTTATTTGGTAATGTTTATTGTTCCACAGACTTCTGCTCATTTTGAAATATTATACGTTTTGCACTATTAGAATAAAATTTAAATTTTCTACAGGAGCTGAAATTAAAAGATGAAGAATGTGAAAGACTTTCTAAAGTGCGTGACCAACTTGGACAGGAATTGGAAGAACTTACTGCTAGTCTGTTTGAGGTGTGTTTGAAGACTTTGCTGTAATACATTCTAAGAGAATGTGGAGGCTCTTCTGCATAGTACTTGGATGTTTTCTCCTTCAAAATGCAGGTTTGGAAAGTAGCTTGTTTTAGATCTTCATTTGTAAGAAGGAAGCAGCTCAGTACACAGATGCGGTGTCTTCAGATC
>NW_015162474.1:1217516-1218571 GCF_001447785.1 Gekko japonicus | reverse complement strand
AAATTATCCGAAACCTGTTGGAGTGCTTCTTCAAACAGCGTAATGGTTTCCCGTGAAGAATGGCAGCTATACTATCTTCTGTAGTATCCAAGCCAAAAACCGATTGCCTTGTGTGAATCAGGCTTCAGACTCTTGTGTCATAGTTCCAGCATTATATTTTCCTCTGGGTAACTCCCCTCACAAGGCCCTTGAGAGTTCTGTCATGTAACAAGCACTCATGAGCCCTGACTGAAGATTTCATAGAATCATAGAATGTTAGAGTTGGAAGGGACCTTGCAGGTCATCTAGTCCAACCCCCTGCACTCTGCAGGACGAAAGATAGCCCTACAACATACCTGAAAGATGGTTGTCCAGCCTCCGATTGAAAACGTCCAGCGAAGGAGCATCCACCACCTCCGGAGGCAGTCTGTTCCACTGCTCAACCACTCTTACAGTTAGGAAGTTTCTCCTGATATTTAGCCGGTCAATGTTCCCTCTAAGATGTGGAGTCCTGTGAGCAGAAATTCTATTTTGTGAGCTACTGGCATTAAAGTTGTGAGCAGGTAGTTTGGCTGCTGCATAAAATTAGTTTGCTCTGGAGCCATCTTTCCTGAGCTAAGACAAAAAGGTGTGAGCTGGAGGCTAAAAAACTGTGAGCTAGCTCACACTAACTCAGCTTAGAGGGAACACTGCTTGTAATTTCCACTCATTAGATCTAGTCTTGCAATCCGGAGTAAGAGAGAATAGATCCGCTCCATCTTCTACATGACAGCCCTTCAAATACTTGAAGACTGCAATCATGTCCTCTCTAAGCCTTCTCTTTCCCAGGCTAAACATACCTAACTCTTTCAGCCTTTCCTCATAAGACTTGGATTCCAACCCTCTCACCATCCTGGTTGCCCTCTTCTGGACACGCTCGAGCTTGTCAACATCCTTCCTAAAATGTGGCGCCCAAAACTGGACACAGTACTCCAGGTGAGGCCTGACCATAGCAGAATAGAGCGGAACTACCACCTCCCGTGATCTGGACACAATGCTTCTGTTAATGCATCCTAAGATTGCATTAGCTTTCTTCG
>NW_015162474.1:1198013-1216770 GCF_001447785.1 Gekko japonicus | reverse complement strand
GTTTCTTGTACTCACCCTTAGTAATTTGACCCTCCTTCCATTTCCCATACATTTCCCTTTTTAGTTTCAGCTCTTTAGAGAGTTCCTTGTTCAGCCACCTGGGCTTCATTACCCATCTCCCACCTTTCTTTCTTACCGGAACAGTTTGCGATTGTGCCTTAAGCACTTCATTTTTCAGCATCACTCATCCTTCCTGTGCAGATTTCCCCCTCAGCATTTCCAGCCACGAGATCCTACCTAATATTTTTCTGAGTTTTTTAAAATCAGCTTTCCTGAAGTTCAGGATACGAATCCTACTATGTCCTGGTTTCACATCCTTCTCTATGTCAAACTCCAAGCTGACATGGTTACTATTCCCCAAGGATCCCACTGTGTTCACCTCATCAACCAGTTCTTCCCTGTTGCTGCTGTTGTTGTTCAGTCGCACAGTCGAGTCCGACTCTTCGCGACCCCATGGACCAGCTCCCGCCAGGCCCTCCTGTCTTCCGCCGTCCTTTGAAGTTTGCTCAATTTCATGTTCATTGTGTCAATGACACTGTCCAACCCTCTCATCCTTTGCCGTCCCTGTCTTCTTTGACCTTCAATCTTTCCCAGCATCAGGGTCTTTTCCAGTGAGTGCTCCCTTCTCATTTGGTGGCCAAAGTATTTGAGCTTCAGTTTCATTATCTGGCCTTCCAGGGAACAGTCAGGGTTGATTTCTTTTAGGATTGACTGATTTGATCTTCTTGCAGTCCAAGGGACTCTCAAGAGTCTTCTCCAGCACCATAGTTCAAAAGAATGTATTCTTCGGTGCTTGGCCTTTCTTATAGTCCTTCTTCCCTGTTAGTCAGGATTAAATCTAGGATAGCAGATCCTCTGGTTCCCACCTCCACCTTCTGAGAGATGAAGTTGTCCGCAAGATTCAAGAATCTGTGGGATACCCCCTGTCTAGCAGAGTTAGATTTCCAGCAAATATCAGGATAGTTGAAATCTCCCATAACCACAACATCCTGTCTCTGTGAAAGTTTAGCAAGCGGTTGTACAGATGCATCATCCAGTTCCTCCGGTTGGTTCTGAGGTCTGTAGTATACCCCCACAACAATATCCCCTTCTTTTTCCCCTCGCTCTGTCCTTACCCACACACTTTCAACAGGGCAACTCTTGAAATTTCCAAAATCTTGTTCTCATCTCAATTATTTTTGTTATTAATATTAATTTTTCACAAAGTATAATCAAGTAACATTATAATTTGATATTGAATACAAAACATTGAACAAAAACAGTGTATTAACTTATCAAGTAGAGGTGTAAAACATGTACAAAGATTCAACATCTGCGAAATATGTGCAATAGAAGTCAGAGTAAATCTCAATTATTTTTAAGACAAAGGAATAACATCTTTTATTTCCATAGAATACTGTTTTTAAGCTGTATCTGTATAAATCAGGTAATGTAAACTTTTTTTATAGGAAGCACATAAAATGGTGAGAGAAGCAAACATAAAGCAGGCCACAGCAGAGAAACAGCTGAAAGAAGCACAAGGAAAAGTGAGTTTTGGTTGCTTAATATTTAAGGTGACGTTTCTCATGAATATTGCGGGCTGGGTTCCAGAGAGTGTCATATGCCTGTTCTGGGTTATAATTTCAGAAATAACTGCTCCCCAAAGACCCCCAGGCTCCTTTTTGAGCTCGTGAAGGTTAAAGAATTATGAGTGTGTGTATTAGATGTGAAAGCAGTTTTCAAGAAAACTGCTACCATTTGTGTACACAGTATTTCTCCTTGATGTTAACTTTCAGAAGAGTCACTTTGTATTAGCCCTTTATAAAGTCTTTTGAATTCCCCCCATCTCTGTAGCCTCTGCAAATATTTGAACGATGTGGGAAGTCCAAATCCACATACTCACCGCTAGTGCTGGAGAGTAACATCACTTGAGCATTCTTGGGCAGGTTATGATTTCATTCTGAATGCTTCTTCCTTGTTGCATTAGCCATTAGAGCTTAGTCTATCTATCTTGTTTTAATGGCAAGTTGAAAGTAGTTGACTCAGTTCAGCATCGTTCACAGCTAGAGAATATTTGAAGGGAAATAATGCCTCAAACATAAGTTTTTCTTTTTGATTTTATGGCAGCGAGAGACAAATTGAAAAGTCTGTTGGACAGAAGGCTATAGAGTTTATTGTTCTGGCCCATCTTCCCAGTGTTTACCATAGCTTTGGTAAGAGTCGCCTGATAATACACTTTTGCCGGTGATGAGCAGAGATGCTTGAATTTCCCTGTAAAGGAATGGAGCATGTCGGTTTTCATGAGCACCTATGAGTGGGAGTTAGGGAGTTCCTAAAACGCAAGAGGACCATGGTGGGCTTTTGTTCCTCCACTGTTAGCAATAAACAAGTGCAATAAAGTACAGGGAACAGGCCTTGAGTGAAACTTAGCACTGTGGAACTATGATTCTGGTTATTGCGCATGAGAAAATATTGGGGTCTCATTTTCTTTCTGCTGCAGTGGTGCCAGAATCTGTGTCATCCAGCTGTAACTGGCACTCTTTCATGTCATAGTTAATAAAGTAGCTGTCCTCCCCAATTTGATCTGAGAGAAAGCTGCTGATCTGGTATGCTTCACTATATAGTTTATATTGGAGGGCTGATTTTAACCCAGCTGGTTCCAGCTGGATTCTCACTGCAGCATCAGTACCATATGGAATCAGAGCTGATTGTCTAAAAAAAATCATGACTTTTTAGAAACTCCTATTTGCACAATAATTTCAGATTTGAATGTTTGTGTTGGGATTGGGACCTGTTTTAGACTTGGGGGTACCATTGATGTACTAGCCACTCTGCAGACTAATGCACACCCTGGCAGATTATCTGCAGCTTTATCGTCCTGAAGAGCTTTAATACTGAGTCATTTCTCACTGGTAGCCCAGTTCCATTATGTTTAATATGTCACACAGATATTCTGCTCTCACAGATCTGAAATTAAGATGTGCTCCAGTTGTTTCTGGTTCTGGCAAAAGTCACACACATTCAAAGTCTAAAATTGCCATTGGTTAGAACCTCAGCAGGGGTGGTAGATTGGCTTTGGTGGTCTACCTTTGGGACACTTTATACAAAGAGGGATTTCCCAAATTCTGAGGGTTTACCTGCTATTGTCAGGACTGTGAAATGATGACTTACCTCTGTAATCACCTGCTATATTGTGTTCTTCTAGTGTTTTGGCAGCATCATGTTTTATGTAGAAGTCAGAATCTGAAACAGCAGGAAAAACTGCTCGAGTTCAGGTGACAGCAAATGGGACAAATCAGAGATGAAGCTCATTTGAAGACCTGTACTCTTGTGGGGCTAATATTAGTTTGTCTTTGCTGCCTGTGCATTTATAAAATGCCATACAATGTAGTGTCTTTTCTGTGGTAGCCTTAAATGCTGTAATGAGTTTAACTGTGAAATTTCATTTTCATATCACCTTGCTAATATTCTACACATATTGTCAGATGATCATGTTCAGACATGCATATGACTGATTCCAAAGCTCTTTGATTGGATTATATGTAAAAACTTTCATAAGTACTGGGATTGCTGCTCCCCAGAATTGTAACTTCGCCTCTGGTTTGTTGGCTGTGGATCTTATGGCTTATATTCTGGCTTCTTTGTGATCTTTGCTCTCAGACATGAAACTGTCCCATACTTCATTCCTATCCTGGGGCAATTTGCTATGAAGTTTCTAAACACAAATGATCAGTTACTGTAAAAACAAATGCATCCCTTCTCACTGATTCTGTGTGGGCAGTAAATCTGTGGTCTCTCTCTTAATATTTAGATTGATGTCCTTCAGGCTGAAGTAGCAGCACTGAAAACATTAGTGCTGTCCACTTCCCCCACCTCTCCAACGAAAACGCATGAGTCTGGTGGAAAGGCCGCCTTCAAAAAAGGCCATACAAGGAACAAGAGTACAAGTAGTGCCATGGGCATCAATAATCAGGACCTCGCCATGGTGCAGCCAATTGTGAAAGACTGTAAAGAGGTATTTTGAGCACTGTGGTGGCTGAACAATGGAATGTATGGTAAGACTGCATTAGAAGACCTGCAGGAAATGGGTAGTTACAGCAGTGTGTTTGTTCCTTCCAGTTGTTAATGCAGTTGTGTAATTGTACAGATAAAGCGAGGGTTAGGTCAACCAGTAACTTGGAATAGCAGTTAAGTCTGATAAGTTTTTTTTTTAACAAAACCCCACAGAAATATCTGTTAACACCCCACCCCCCCACCCTCCAGAATGCATTCTAGTTACAGAAAAGACAGCTCATCGGGAAAATTTTGTGTGTGTGTCTTGGGAAGCATGAAAGCTTTAAAGACTGCAGGGAACACCCCCCCGCCCCCGCCCTGCTTAAGTGAAGAAAAGGGAATGGTTTGGAGAGAGTGCAGCTTTTACAGTAGAAAAGAGATATGCTTGTGCTGTGGCCAGGCTCCATGTGATGCACCCCAACTGTCCCCTGGGATGCATTCATGTGGGGACCCATAGTGTTCTGACTCCATGTACATGGCTGCACAGTCCCTGCAGGTTTTCAACTGAAACTGGGGTAACTGCAAAAAAATATGCTATTATAAGCTTCTCTGAAAAGCAGACAGCTGCTTGAGAGCTGAAGCTGGTATCCATAGAAGGTATTATGATTCATACACATGTGCTTTCAGCCAGCAATATAATTGTGCAAAAGATGATGTTCACTGTTTCACCTGTCCTCTAGCATTCAGTTCTCCTATGAACAGACCTGTAGCCAGAAATTTGTGGCTTGTGGGGCAAATTTTTTTCTGGTGGGGCTGAAGTTCTCAGTGCAGAAAGAAAAGCCATAATTCTGAGGGTTATGATTCAGCTACTCTTCTCTCTCTGAGCCTTCTCAAGCTGTCTATTCTACATAGGTGTTCTTATGCTAGCAATCACCCTTAGCCTATTAACCATTTAGTCAAAAGAAAGCTGTTACCAGGATAGATCTCTAAACTGCAAGCTGTCAGCTACTTTAGATGACAGTTCTCATCTGCTGCAAGTTAATCCCTTCTGCCAGCCTGAGCAACAGTTCTGATAACAAGCCGGCAGGTGGGGGTGATGACTTCTATAGTCAAGAAAGCTAACACCTAGTCAGAAAAACACTCTTAAAAGAGACCAGTTTCTTACAACAGAGTTAGAAGGGATCTTAGAGGTCACCTACTCCAACCCACTCTACCTTACACGAACAGCACCCCACTCTACTTAAATGAGTGCACACCTTTTAAGAAATGTTTTAAAATAATTGAAAAAAAGATTTACAGGAAAAATTGTTGTGGGGCTGTGCCTTTAAGAAAGGGGGTGGAGCCCCCAAAAGCCCCACTGTAGTTATGGGCCTGCCTATGAAACTATTTTTTAAATGGTATGAACAAAGTAATTGATCTCCATGGCCAAAAACTTTATGCTCTTGTTTGAAATGAAGGGAAATAACCCTTTCAGAGCAAGTCAGTTTCATTTGTACAATAAATACATTGGTTTAACAAGAATTGTTTTCACATAAGTTTAATGAAGTTGGCTGCCGGTAATTTCTTCTGCATGAATGCCTAATGAAGTTGAAATTAGAATAGATTCTAGTTACAATTCTAAATTCAGCAGAATGGTTAGAAAAAAGTATGTAGCAAAGTAGTGTATATTGAATACCTGATGTTTAGTTAAGGGTGATTTTCCCTTTATGATTTCTTGATTGCATCAGACATATGAACAGAATGGCTGAATACTTCTTCCTGTTATGAATTTTGAAAATTGACATTCTTACCTGTTCAATATTGATGCCCTGTATGCTCAAAAAGAAAATCACAGGATTTAAAAAGTTATTTCATATCTGCACACTTATGTAAATTGGTTTCTGCTAAATGTGTCAAGATTTTAGGAAAGGGAAGACACTAGCATGTCAGCCATGCCAAAGTTCCTTGCGATTTTGGGAAGCCTAGTCATGGTGGAAAAGGATAGCTGCTTTGCAATTCAGAGCCTGAAAGCTGCAGTTGTGCAATCCCACCAAGTCACACTGATTTCAGTAACAAAAGAAACATGCACATGCAGAGCTGCCAACCTCCAGGTGGTACCTGGAGATCTCCTGCTATTACAGTCAATCTCCAGATGGCCATGATCAATTCTCCTGGAGAAAATGCCTGCTTTGGAGGTTTGGTCTGTGGCATTACACCCAGCTTAGGTCCCTCCCCTTCCCTAGCCCCCACCCTCCCCAGGCTCCACCCCCAAAATCTCCCAACCCAGAGCTGGCAATCCAACATGTGCAGATCAGTGGGAGCCCGTTTGAATTGTGCCCATTTAGCTTAGATTTTGAAATACAGATACAGTTGTGCGGTGGGTGCTGCTTATAAGGTTGATGAACTTTTGACTCTTTCGATTTTGTGTTTCTGTGTTAGGCTGACTTAGCTTTGTATAATGAATTCAGATCCTGGAAGGATGATCCCACTATGGACAGGACGTGCCCTTTCCTAGACAAAATCTACCGGGAAGATATCTTTCCATGTTTAACCTTCTCAAAAAGCGAGGTAATGTTTTAAAACCCTGCATTGTTATTTAGATTGACAATGTAATGTGAAGGAGGAATTAGGAAATCTAATCATAGAATCATAGAGTTGGAAGGGACCTCCAGGGTCATCTAGTCCAACCCCCTGCGCAGTGCAGGAAAGTCGCAAATACTTCTCCCTCCACAAATTCCTCCATGCCTAGAAGATGACAAAAAACCCTCCAAGATCCCTGGCCAAACTGTCCTGGAGAAAAATTGCTTCCTGACCTCAAAGTGGCAATCAGCATTTCCCTGGGCGTGTAAGAAAGACCCACAAGAACTAAGCACTGGGACAACCTTTCCTGCCCTCCCTCTCATGATCTGCCTAAGTTCACACAATCAGCATTGCTGTCAGATGGTCATCTAGCCTCTGTTTGAAAACCTCCAAAGAAGGAGAGCCCACCACCTCCTGAGGAAGCAGCATTTCAGGGCTCCAGAAGCTGTGTCAGGAAGGAGAAACAGAAGAAACCCTGTCACATTATAGACATCATGTTGAATCCTAGTCATAGGGCGATTTCTCACTAGAGCTGCCTCGCAGCGCAGCGCCGTTTGCCCCAACACAAACATGTCAATTTCACACCCGAGGCTGCGGGGCTGCATTTGACCCGCGGCTTCGCCCGATTTCCTCCACAGTTTCATGATCCTCAAAAACCAGGATCATGAAACTGCGAAGGAAATTGGGCGAAGCCTCGAGTCAAAATGCAGGTGTGAAATTGACATGTTTGTGTCGGGGCAAACCGCGGCTGTGCTGCGAGGCAGCTCTAGTGAGAAATCGCCCATAGTTTTTATGTCAGAAGATTAAATATGATTAAAGGTTTAAAAACTGAAACACTGATGTAAAGATATGCTTCTGCTCCTCAGGTCAATTGAGCTTATTGTTAATAAAGAAAAAGAGTAAAGGCATGGCATGATGTTACTTTAATAATTTTTAATTCTCACAAACAAGTACAAGAATAAAATACAAAATACAAATCCAGTAATATCTTAATTCCATATTGCAATTATACCAACATTTTACATGCCATTCGAAGACTGGATACAAAATTTGTAATTATTCTGTCTCTCTCTAAATATTGAACCAAAGGTAACCCACTTATACCATATACTTGATACTTCCAGCTCACTGAAATTTAGTTAACTTTATAATTCTTCTCATAGTGTCCCACACCTTCAATAACCATTCTGGTTTGTCAGGAAACAGTTGACTTTTCCAATGTCTTCCAAAAACTATCCTAGCTGCTGTTTAGAATGTTTAACATTAACTTGCTGTATGGGATTTGAACAGTATTAGTACAGGTGGATAGTCATGTTGGTCTGAAGCAACAGAACAAAGTTTGAGTCCAGTGGCACCTTTAAGACCATTAAAGTTTAATTAAAGGTATAAGCTTTCGTGTGCAGGCACACTTCTTCAGGTATATTGAAACAGTTTTGCTCAAGCCTTACATATAGGTAGAGGGGAGGGGGGTTAATTGCCAGGAATGGCTAGTTAGAGTCAAGTAATTGGCCATAAGTATAGCAAATCCTCTTGTGGGGTGTGTGTTAGAAAGGATAGGTTGCAACTGAAAGAGAATGATGTCCTTACCCATTGCACTACACTAGCTTTTTATCCTGAATAGCTTGCTATAGAGAGGGAGAATTCCTGAGCAGAGCTTTGGAACATGCAACTGAGGTGTAAAAATTACTAATTTCTCCGTGGACCTTTTTCAGTTGGCAACTGCTGTCCTGGAGGCCGTGGAAAACAACACGTTAAGCATTGAACCAGTCGGCCTGCAACCAGTTCGCTTTGTGAAAGCTTCTGCGGTTGAATGTGGAGGACCAAAGTAGGTTTGAATGGAAGAAACTCTGTAATATAAATGGCAAAGGTCTAATTCTGGCCTTTAACAAGACATGGTCGGCATAGGCTTTGACCATTCCTAAACGTTCATAGAACGCTATAAAGGGAGCCCAAAGACACACAATTCCCTTTGCAGGTGAGCTCCTTGGCCTCAGTTGTGTGATGACTAAGGCAGGGAGCATCTGTAGGCATGGCAATGCTAATGGCAGCTGCTGCGCCAGAGTGGGGAAATGGATTGGGTTTGAGTGTGTTGTGGTCTCCAGAGCACAGACTTATGCATTACTTTGAACTCCTTGGAGGGAAGGCAGCATTTAAAAGTGAGTAGTAACCTACGTAAAAATAGTTCCAGTGTGTTTTGAGTTGATTTCTTGGACAATGATTTGTGGATGGCACAGGAGTAAATTAAGTGCAGTTTCTTAACTGAAGTTCCGTTTTGATAAAATTAAGAATAACAATGACTTTTCTCCTTTTAGGTAAAGATAGCATGTACATTTATAATGCATTTGTTATGTGCCGTCAAGTTGTTTCTCTCTTACGGTGACCCTGTGCATTAATGATCTCCAGACCATCTCATCATTAACAGTCTTGCTCAAGTCTTGCAAACTGAGGGCTGTGGCATTCTTGACTGAATCGGTCCATGGTCTTCCTCTTTTCCTACTGTCTTCAATTTTTCCTAGCGTTATTGTCCTTTCCAGTATGATATACTTTGCATTTCAAAAAGTATGTTTATTTTCGAAAATGCAGACTTCAGGGCCTGTTAATGTCCTGAATAGTACCCATATTGTTCAATGTGAATATGTGAAGGGAAGGAGTATGATTGTGGCAGCAGGCTCTACCCTCGGCTGCGTGTTTAGTCGAACATGCACATTGAGCTCTGTGTGCATACAGGGTCTGTCAACATTTGCAGCTCTGCCTTGCATTGGCAAGTGGGATTCACATAGTTCTATGTATGCACAGTTTACTCTATGCATGAGTTTGCCTGAATATGAGGAGATTGGATGGCAGGTGTGATCCGTCTCCCCTCCCCAAATGTTCATATGTGGAAAAGTGTTAAGAATACAAAATAACGATGAGAAATCCAGGCAGAATGGATGACACAGTGAGTTCAGGGGGTCTTTGAATAGAAATTAATTTGCTGCTGTCAGTTTGACAGTCTGAATGTCTCCTGGGACAACCTCTACAACTTCTTGCTGAAGCTGATACCTTTCTCAAGGTATCTCTCAGCCAGTCCTCCCTCTAAGCTGACGAGCCTTGTGAGCAAAAATTCTACTTTGCGAGCTACTGGAATTAAAGTTGTGAGTGAGCAGTTTGGCTACTGCATCAATTCGTTTGCTGTGGAGCCATCCTGCCTGAGCTAAGGCAAAAATGTGTGAACCGGAGGCTAAAAAACTGTGAGCTAGCTCACACTAATTCAGTTTAGAGGGAACAGTACTCTCAGCCCTCCCAGGGGCTTGATGAACCATATCCTGCTTTTTGCTGTCTGCTTGGGATTGCAAAAACAAGATGCCTTGTCAAGCCTCCCAAAAGGTACTTTTCATGGTGTTTAGCTTGGTGGCTCACAAGATGTGTAAGCCTACTATAGAGGAACAGGGCATTTGGGTCAGGAAGCTATGGGGGAGGCACAGTAGTCTTCACATCCTCTGCCTTCCATCTTTCTTCTTCCACCCCACCAGTATGCAGTGTGGCTACTGTGTTTTGAAGCACATTCTGGTGTCAAGATGAAGCCTTCTTCCAGGATAAAGAGCCCCTTTCCAAGGTTGTTAATTTTGCTTTGTGGCAACTTCGCCACATGAATGGAATATCTGCTATCCTAGCCAGCATTCCAACATATTGGAGCTTCCCTTGACCACTCTTTTTTGAGAACAACTTTCCAGCACATGTTTATTGGGGTGAGAGTATTGTAGGCCTAGTTCCATCAGTCTGAAAAAGGATTACTGCAGCTTCTGTAATGTTGTTAGTAATGTTGTCATGTGTATTTAGGCCAGAACTTCCCATCTGGCAGGGGTCATTGCTCTGTGGCAGGGCATGTGTGCTGCATGTAGAAAGTACCAGATTTAGTTCCTGTTACAAGGGAGGCAGACTTTATGTTTCTAGGAGAAATTATGTTTTTCATTTAAAGAGCCTTGGGAATTACCAGTCCCAAAACAGCAGCTCAGTGTGTGGAGTCAAGTGCAAAATGGTGGCTTATCTGAAAATTACAACATTTCAAAGCTGGTCTGCAGTGCTTGGGTGGGGACCATCTTGCCTCTGCTGTTTTCCTAAAGCAAAATGCAACCCCCACACAAAAGTATAATTTGCCTTGGAGGGGAAAAAGATACACTTTTATGTTTTCCTTGGAAGAGGCAACTAGCTGTTTTGGTACAGATGGGAAGAGTCAGGAGCAGTGTTCCCTCTAAGCTGAATTAGTGTGAGCTAGCTCACAGTTTTTTAGCCTCCAGCTCACACGTTTTTGTCTTAGCTCAGGAAGGATGGCTCCAGAGCAAACTAATTTATGCAGTAGACAAATTGCTCGCTCACGACTTTAATGCCAGTAGCTCACAAAGTAGAATTTTTGCTCACAAGACTCCACAGCTTACAGGGAACATTGGTCAGGAGCATGCTCCTTTCCTGTCTAGAGCAAAGGTGTGACTGTGCCCGTATGAAGGAGGGGGAGAGGCAGATGGGAAAGGGCACTGGTGCTGTCTCCTTCCTATCCAGAGCAAAGGTGGATGCTTGAGGGGAGGAAGAAAAAGCATCAAAGACAAAGATGAGAGAAGCTACTGTAGTAGCTTAAAAGGTAAGGATAAGAAAGTGGTTACAGCAGCATGAGAGGAGGTTGGAGAGCTATTTAACTGCTTGGAGTGACTGATTAATCCCAAGTGACCTTCTGCCCACCCTTGCGGTATTGTCTCCAGCTAAAGGTCGAAGAGCTGTTGCTCAGAGTAGACTGAGTTTGATGGATCAGTGGTTCGACTACCCATAAGGTAGTTTCTTTAACTTCATGGGTAATTTTTTAAAAAGGGATTTCATCTAAAATTCTGATGATGTATTTTTGACAGCAATATTTATATTGCATCACTAAGGGGAAAAAATCAAGGTTCAGCTGTCAGTTTTACTTTTAGGGCAGCTTTTGAAGATTTAATTTGAGTGATTCGTACTTTAGTAGTACACTTTGTGAATGGGCATCATTGATTTTCCTGTGCTATGTATGCAGCACATAAACTCACATTAATCAGTGCTTGTCAAGTGCTGAAGGTAGTGGGAAGCCCAGTCCTTTTAGCTGCTCTTAAATATTGGTCATGAGATATAGCTAAAAGTGTATTTCACAGTTGAGGAGCTGACTTTCCTGAGCAGCACTGTCCAAGGATACATTTAGCCTACCCAAAGCTGGAAACAAAGCATTGTTGTGCCAATATTTAAAAAGGGTAGTAAATTAATTATCGCCCTATCAGCTTGCTGGATATAGCCTCAAAACTTTACAGCAAATTTCTATTGAGCAAACTAGAGGGCTGGGAAGCTGACAATCAGGTTATTTTTCCAGAACAAGCTGGCTTTCGGAAGGGCCAAAGTACCATCAGTCACTATCAGACACTGTATTGTTTGGCCATTAACAGCGTAAAGGGTTCTACAAAGCATCTTTATGTGGCCTTTGTGGACCTTGCAGCCACTTTTGATTCAATAGACAGAGACGGGCTCTGGGCTAAGCTGGCAAATACCAATATCGACAAGCGTCTCTTGTATTTGATCAGGGAACTATATACCAACACCTCACCTAAAATAAGAGTGGGTATTATGGGATCCCTGACGGACAGCATTCCCGTGGCTAGAGGCGTGAAGCAGGGCTGTGTCCTTGCTCCTCTCCTATTCAATCTTTATATTAATGGCATAATTGTGAGGCTTTCAGGTGCTGATCTTTTTCCTCCCCGACTTGGGCCAAGAAAGATCTCAGTTCTTCTTTAGGCTGATGACATGGCCCTGTTGTCCATAACTCGTACTGGCTTGGGAAGGTTGCTGGCTAGGCTTAGCGCCTTCTGTAAGAAGGAACACCTACAAATTAACTACTCAAAGATCAAGGTGATGGTCTTTGGGAAGCGGTGGCGCATTTTTAGATGGACAGTGGATGGCTTTCCGATAAACCAAAGCCGAACCTTTAAATATCTGGGTGATCGGAGATTTCTCTCATAACAACTAACAAAATAACATATAAATAGTGAACTGTTATAAGCAAGAACTCTACAAGTATATTGTGACATTAACAGTACTAACATTTTAACTAGCAGTGAAAAAATCTCCTCCTCTTGGGGTTTTAGATTAGTGTGGTTTGCTTTCCTTTCTCATTAGATGTAGTCCCTTCCCTATTATTTCTTTGTAGTTTTTGTAATTTTGCAAAATAAAAAAATATCCCTCCGGGGATTTAAAAAAAAAATGACTTCACTGTCCCTCCCTTCGGGCTTGCGCTCATAATTTTTTTAAAAAAACTATTGTCACAGATTGAAAAGGGCTCCAGCAGACAATCTTGCCAGCCTTTGTTTCTCTGAAAGCTTGAAAGACCCCAACTGGCAATCTAAGTATAATATGGTCCTCCAGACGTATAATCTACCGGACGTTGTCTATGGATCCTTTCAGGCCGATTTTGATGGCAAGGTGCAGCTATACACACATGATGCTGGCCTAGATAGAGAAGTTATACTAAGAAATAAAACATCTCCTTGGTATAAACTAATTAAAGTAGATCATCGCAGGGCACATTATCTGACTAAAATCTCCTTCATTAACTTGCATTCAGCCTTTACATCTTTTCGCTTCTAAACTATACAGACAGCAGTGCTTGAAGGCCGATATACCAAAACACCAGCAACTGAGCGCCTTCGTATATGCGATGGCTCAGTCCCTGAAGATCTGTGTCATTACCTCCTGGACTGCCCACTTTATTCACTCCCAAGAAAGAAGTTCCTTGGCACAATCTTAGATAAATTGGGCCCTTGCTCCACATCCGGAAAAGTTTTAACTTTACTTTCAGGGGTGGAGCCAGAGTATTCGTACAAGGTTGCACTCTTTGCCCTAGCTGCAAAGGAAATCCGCATCAAGGTGACTAAATCCTCTCCAGCTAAATAGCCAGGGCTATGTCAAGGTATTTAAGGTCCCTTTTAGTAACCTTACCCCAAACCCTGTTTTTATTCTGTATGCTCTAATTTTTATCTTGTATTATTTTAACCAGTTTTATGTCAGACATATATACTTTTACTCTCTGTGTTTTAATGCAGATTCTATTCTGCATTTTATAACTCTTTTGTATTGCACTGTACTTGTAACGGCCATTGGCCATATGCAATAAATCGAACTGAACTGAACTGAAGCCTACCCAAAGCACATTAAATGAGGGGAATAATAACAAAGATCAAGGACAGTAGAGGTGCTCCCTGAAGCACTTTAAAGGCTTTTGGAATCAATAAAAGTAAGGGAGAGCTAGTGTGAAAATGGGATTGTCCAGTAAATCACTGTTGTGTTCTAAATCACAAATGGCGGCTGCCAATAGCAGTGCAAAAGGATTCACTGTTTAATTATTCTGTTTCTTAATTATGTAGATTTAATTATGAAATGCTTTTATTTACACAGGAAATGTGCTCTTAGTGGACAAAGTAAAACATGCAAGCACAGAATCAAGTTGGGAGACTCGAGCAATTATTACTTTGTGTCTCCTTTTTGTAGATATAGGGTAAGTAATGAGCTTTCCTGTGCTGGAATTCTGAGCTTGTATTTCATAAAGTTGTATAACACACAAAGTTAAGTGAGTTTGAATTAAAATATTTTGTGTCCTATCTTTTGTAGATCACATCTGTATGTAACTTCTTTACGTACATTCGTTATATTCAGCAGGGGCTTGTGAAGCAGCAAGATGGTAAGCAGGGATTTGTGTCCAGTACAAATGTAGTGACTGAAATTAGTGTGTTCCTGATTATCGTTAGTAAAGTGTTGTAGGACAAAACTGCCTCTGATAGAAGATTAGAGGATTCCATCACCTCCCAGCTGCCTGTGTTCTTACTGGCAACACATCTTAATATCTTTAAATTACTAACACCTGCTTCACAGCCTCTGAGGCCATGTCTCACTTTGACCTTGATTTGGAAACCCCCAAAACCAGCAATACTGCTGGCAAAAAGGAATTTTCTTTAGTGAATCAAGTCAAAATCTTAAGCAGTATTTATTTATTTATTTGTTTCACTTTTACCCCGCCCTCCCCGCCAGGCGGGCTCAGGGCGGCTTCCACAAACTGATAAGCAGTATACATTTTACAGTGATAGAATAAAATACATCATTTAAAAACATAGAAAAGTCAATATAAAACATTCATTTGATGGCGATAAAAATAAAGTGCAGTTTAGGGACACATTCAGCGGTGCCACCGCGCTAGGTCGTGTTGGATCGGAGTTCACACAGGGCGCTGCTAGTTGGACGTTGCTCCTAGCGGAACACCTGCCTAAAAAGTTCTGTTTTCATGGCCCTGCGGAACTGTGACAAGTCCTGCAGGGCCCTGATCTTGGCAGGAAGCTCATTCCAATAGGGCGGAGCTACAAACAAAAAGCCCTAGTCCTGGTTGCCATCAACCTGACTTCCTTTGGGCCAGGGAGGTCCAGGTGGATTTCATAAACATCCTATAAGATGCTCTTGTTGCTTCGTCATGAGCACGCCCCCAGTGTCTCTCTAGCCGTCTAAGCCTTTGCTTCATCAGCCTCAGCTCCTGGGTATACCAAGAAGCCAGCCTAGTGCGTGGGTGCAGAGGGCATCTGGGAGCGATCTTGTTGATGGCTGTCGAGAGTCAGTTTTGCCAGTCCTCGACTAGCTCATCTAATGAGCCGTCAGGGGGCATGGGGTCCTGCAGAGCCATCTGAAGCCACACTGGGTCCATTTGGCTTCGCGGGTGAGCTAAAATGTGCTCGCCGCCCAAACAGGGTCGGGGTGACACATTCACTCGGGCCCTCAGGGCATGGTGGTCCAACCATGGAACTGCTGTAGCAGTAATCCGGTCCACTGTAACCCCCGCCGCGAAGATCAAATCAAGCGTGTGACCGGCTCAGTGAGTGGGGCTGTTACATATTGGGAGAGTCCCAGCGCCGCCATGGACGACATCAGGTCCGTCTCCCGTGAGGAAGCCGCATCGTCAGCATGGACATTGAAGTCACCCAGGACTATCAGTCTAGGGTGCTCCAACGCCCAGCCCAACACGGCCTCCACCAGGGACAGCAGACTGTCAGACGGTGCGTTGGGCGGTCGGTACACCAACCAAACAGCCAAACTCTCCCCGGCTTCCCACACAAAGCTGGCACACTTAATGCCTGTGAGCCTCGGCACCAGGAGTGCCCTGAAGGAGTAAGCCTCTAGAATGAACAGAGCCACTCCTCCCCCCCTGCCCCGTTGTCCGAGATTGGTGAAGGACCGAGAACCCAGGCGGAGCTAACTGGGAGAGTGCAACTGTCTCCCCATCTCGCACCCAGGTCTCGGTCACGCATGCCAGGTCTGCGTCCTGCTCCAGCAGAAAGTCCCAAAGGACTGCGGTCTTATTATTTATGGACCTGGCATTGCACAGCACCAATGTTGGAGTGGGGTTTCTAATCCTTGCCCCACTGCCTGCCTCCTTTGGGATGGGACCCATGCTGGAAGGTGGCCGAGCTTCTCTATTTCTCAGCCCCCTTCCCTTCCATTTCTGCCTGGTCCCACCGCTATACCTCCCCCTTCTCAGGAGCACTGGTATACCCTGGCCCATCATTTCCAGCTACTGATGATCTTTGCTACCCTGAGCCTCAGATCACTGGTCACTTAGATAGATGGTATATCAGAGCGCGGTTCTCCTACTGACAGTTCATGGAAATCTTGTAGTGCTGTTAACCTTAAAACCTAATCTATCCTAACAAGCAATCCCCTTAACTAACTGCCCACCCCCCAGCTAGCCAGCATTTAAATAGTAGTCCCTCCCTCTTTCTGAGCCAGTAATTTAATTTTTTATTCATTCAGTTTAATCATACCCAGACTTAATTTCCTACCCCCAATAGACAACCAGAAATCAATCAATTACCCCGCTGTGCTTAATTAAGTATAAAATTCCCTTTGGGTAACAGAACTCTCTCTCTTTTTTTTTAAAGCCCCCGGAGGGGATTTTTTATTGCATTTTTTATAACACTACAGACTACAACAGAAAATGGGAGGGGGAACTACATTTGTTAAAATGTAAAATGTTAAAATGTCTTGTGTTAAAATTTGCCTGCTCGCTATAGTCCGATGTTCTTCTCCAGCCCCGTCGATAACTTCACAGGAGGCTCCCTGATACTCCGATGTTGAGTCTGCCCAGTTGTTTTATTGGGTTCTAGGTTGGTCTTTGCATCCAGACACTCCCCATCTCTGTCCTCCATTCTCACATCTACTCCCCAAGGGGCCAGGGTAGCTGTTTCGATGTTCATCACAGGCGCCACTACAAGAGGGTCCGCTACCAAAACAGACGCGCCACTCGCAGTCCGCTGGTGCTAAGCACCACCAGGCGATCCCCGGGGAGCAACCCCCCCCCAGGCTCCCTCGCTGCACTCCTGGGCCCTCAGCTCACTCATAGGTGGCCGCCGCAGTCCTCCTGCGATGCACATCGCCACGTCTTCTCACCCCCCCCCCACTTTCGATTGCGTCTGGGGAGCAGGTTTCCAGGGAGCAAGTCCAGCACTGGCTCGTTGCTGCGTCCTCCACCACTGCCCCTGGTGCACTCCTCCCGCGAGGCCGAGGCATCGCCCGTCGTCTGCCACTCGGCTAGGCTGGTCCGAGGCGCCAGGGCGCAGCTCCAGAAACCGCCGCGTCCCCTGCCGCCGCGGCGCTCCTCTGGCAAGGGCGAGGCCTTGGCTGTTGCTCTCCAACTGGCTAGGCCACTCCCAGTTGCCGGGGCACAGCTCCAGAAACCGTGCTGGGACCAAAAGGTATTTATCCCTTCCGTGAAGTTTCAGTCTCTCCACAGCTCTTTGAAGCATGCTGGGCTGCTCGTGGGGCATGCGAGGGCAAAAGCGAACTGCCAGAGGCATTTTACAAGTTTACTGGAGCCGAAGCTCCATGTCCGGTGTGTCCAGTTTTTCTGCAAATAGAAGTAATTTACTATTTTATATCAGGTGACTATTAATGATTGTAAAGACTTTCATAGGAAGTATGCTATACATTCACTTTTAAATGAATAGAATATCAGTGTGTGCTATATAGGAAGTGCATGTGCTTTCTTGTGACACTGTCATCTTCGTTTGTTGGGGAGACTGTGTGAGTAAAGGAACAGGAAGATGGACTGTTGGCCTTGTAGGGTGTCTCAGTGTTAAGGTTCTTATTTTTTAAAATGTCAAATGGTGAGAAATCTCTCTAAATAAATGTGTAAGAGCAAGGGCTTATAGAGAGCCATTGTAGACCCCAAACAGATCCATCAACATCTCTTTCCAAGCAAATTGGAAAAAAAAATTAACAACTGAGGGAGAGAGGCATTCATACTGAACCGTGGTATGGGGGTGGCTGAATTTTTAATCTTGCCCATATACCATTTTTCTGTTTTAGATAGCCCCCATCTCTGGGCGGTAGCTCCTGGGAGGCAAAAAAAAAAAAAAAAAGCAAGAAAAAAAAGCAGCAGAGAGCCCCCCCCCCCAATAACCTAATAGTGTGTGTGGATTAAAACTCCACCTCTCTGTACCATGGCCCTGAGTCCAATTATTTTCTTGTTTTAAAAGAGGCTACCTTATTTTTTATTTTTAATGCAAAAAATGGCAACACATCCATAAAAGGGTTACTGCTGCTATAGTCCCAGTAGCTGTAGTAATCTGGTACACAGGCTGTCTCCTATGCACTCCCTCGTGTATTAAATAGTAGGAATAATGGGTCTTTGGAGGAAATTATTTTTCTGGCAAGGAATGTATTGGCAGGTTCCAGAGAGATGAATGCGTTCCTAATGCAAAATCCATTAGCCCTGAGCTTTGTGGCAAAGCTACGTTTGAGGTTGTCAGTAGCTGGATTCTTTTAAAAACGTTGCCATATGTATATCCAAGAACTCAAATATAATCTCTCTTTACAAATATCTTGGTTCCAGATGAGGCAGGCCGTGTCTCCTGTAGTGGGAGACCTCTGACCACTTAACCACTGATCCCTGCCAGCACTTCTCAGGCTGATGGGAGGGGGGATGACGACAAACAGGGTCATTCCTGGAGAAAGCCAGAAATGACATTATTACATCCAGGGGTCATTTCATAGAAAAAGAGGTGCAGGCGCTCATTAGCATAACTCATTAGCATAACTTATTTGCATATGCAACACCCCCTGGCATCATCGGAAGTGTGTCAGAAGGCAACACCCACCGCTCAGGCTCCACTGGACTGTTATGGATTGCTAGCTATTGGGGGGGGGGGGG
>NW_015162474.1:1180416-1197992 GCF_001447785.1 Gekko japonicus | reverse complement strand
AGAGCTGGTACCTGAATAAAACTTGGTCTTAAAGGTGCCACTGGACTGTTTTGGATTGCTAGCTATGGGGGGTGGGAATGCGCAGACCTGCCCTCACAGAGTAGGGAGAGCTTGTACCTGAGGGGGGGGGGACACTCTGCAACTTACCTGGCTGCTTCTTGCCTGGCTGCTTCTTGCTCCTCGTGGCCCAATTGAGGGCTGCTGGGAGCAGGGGGTGGGGTTTGTTGCATGTGCCCGCCCCCTGGGCTGCTTACTGCCGAGCTCCGTTCCTGTGCACTCCCGCAGGAAATGACCCCTGATTACATCAGGGCAACAGTCTATGATTTGCCCAAAATTCTATGGTTAAATCCTAGCGCATCTTCCCTTCCCCCATGTAATAATGGTCACTTCTGGTTTATGCCGGAAGTGTCATTATGTGCTGGCACTCCCCCCCCCCCATTCCTCCTGGGGGATTGCCAGCCATAGAATAGGATTGCTAACAACCCCGTTCCAGACACACAATGTCTCCTTGACTTAATATTAAAATGCTAACGTTTTCTAGAGTGTCTGCGCACATCTGACAGGACTTCAGTGTGTTGAATATGTTTAGGCAAGAGTAAGGAGAATGGTGGAAGGTCAAGTATTTTCTAGTAGAAGGATGGAATATATGGCTGTTGTTATAAAGAACATATTCAACAGAGGGAGCCTTTAAAGAAATGTATTTTATTTTAGCAATGTCCTTTTTCTTTCTTTTGTGCAGTGGACCAGATGTTTTGGGAGGTTATGCAGCTGAGGAAAGAGATGTCACTGGCAAAACTGGGATACTTCAAAGAGGAACTGTAACCTGGAGGCGTGCTTAAACTTTCATAAATGTACATATCTTCGAAACAGCTGAAAATCCTTGTCACCTGATGTTTATTTTGCAGCGGGTCCAAGGCTTCTCCTTTTGTGAAAATTGCACTCTGTACTCTTGTAGTTCCACAAAACGATCTTATGTATGGATGAGTCACATAGTTCCATTGAAAGCAAACGCAAGAGCATTTTCAGGTGTACTAGTGATCGTAATTTGCTGTTGAGAAGTGCAGATTTAAATAAATGCTATACAATACTTGTGTTCTCTTTCTGTTCTGGAGAGTTTATAATGTAGGATTTCAGTTTAATAAATTAAAGCTCAAAAATCTGAGCCCTGTGATGTTTGAAATATGTTGACTGCAAATCATGGAAGTAACTTTCTGTTGTGTGTTCTCATTACTAGAATCTATTGGTATCTATGACTAAAAAAGCAATGCAGTATACAAACTAGGACATTTATATTTACTTTTAAAATTATAGTTCTTCTATTCTTAATTTCTGCTATTTGACGGGAGGCTAAAATTGGGATAGAATGAGCATCATCTTATATTTGAATAGTGAAACGTGGCCCCATCTGAGGATACTTAAATCCAGAAATTGGAGTGGTGAACAGACACAATGGATCTTTCAGCAAACCTGAAAAATCTGATATCTAAAAAAATACATTGAGTGCTTAAAACCCCCCTCAAAACAATAAAAGGAGTACCAGTAGCTTTAGTAAACAGATGACCACAATGACTATTGCTTGGCAGCCCAACAGTTTGGCCAGCATTCCAGGCTTGCTTTCTACTTGGTTTCTGTCAGTAAAAGGCAGGTGGAGGGTCTAGGGACCTTTCTAGGGCTATTTTGGCCTTTGAGAAAGGACTCATCAGGCTAGGCCTGACAGTGAATGACTTGATATCACCTGACTTGCCTGACTCCCCTAGGCCTGGCTGCTTGCTACTGTTCAACAGCAGCCACCTTATGAAAGCCAATGTTGCGTATCTTCAGAAAAGGGTCTGGGAGACCTAGGCTCAAGGTGCCCCCCCACAAGTGGGCCTGGCCCAGTGGCTGGCACCACACAACTGGGTCAGTTTTCCTAGGAAGAGGCTGTGCAGGGGTTGGGGGGGGGGCTAAGACAGAGGAACAGATAAAGGAGGCTGGGTGTTGGGTCCCTGCAGGTTCTCACTCATATGTAGCTAACCTTGGATCATATAGTCCTTATCAATGTGACAAATGTTAGAACTGGGGCAACTGGAGGCAATTTTTATTTCAGGTCTTTTGTGTTGAGAAAAGTTAATCTTTTCAAAAATATTTTCTCTTTTCATCCCTTTCTGTACCAATAATAATAATCATATGGCATTGTGTGTAGAATAGCCAGGAGATCCTAGGATTCTCTGGAAGCTGCAAGTTCTAGCTCTTAGTGTTGTGCTTGTGGCGAGCTAGACTTGTTTTTAGGGGCTGAGAGAGTTCTGAAAGAACTGTGACTGGCCAAGGGTCACCCAGCTGGCTTCATGTGGAGGAGTGGGGAATCGAACCTGGATCTCCAGATTAGAGTCCATTGATTATTCCAGCATTTTAAAAAGATGATCGCTCTCTGGCAAATAAGCTGGAGGCCATTTTTCATATTCATGTATGTTTTCTTTCCATGCTTTTGTTCTGGACTTTTGGGTAAGGACATGGCCATTAAACACATTTTTAAGAGGAAACTTTAGGGGCCAGGTCACGCAATGACTCTGCTTGTGGCTTTTGATCCTTCTGGAGTGTGTGATGCCCACTGCAGGTGGGTCTTCTGAACCTAGTTCATATACCCACTTGATCTAAAATAAGGTGGTAGTCTACACATATCCTAGTTTATGCTTATAATTCGTGGCTCAGTTGGAATTTCTATAATACACATGCTGTAGACTAAGCTTGAATGAAACAGCTTGTGTCTGTGTACAGAGTGGTTCAAGTGTGTTGACCATGACATAATGTGGTAGAATCACATATGTTTATGAAAAAAAACTGTTAAAGCAAATAGTACCTTATATTTTAACCACTAAACACATTTCGCAGTTTTAGAGATGATGAAAATCCCCCTCCTTTTATGCTGGTAGAAATGTTGCCTTACAAAATACTAAATATAACTGAGTAAGCCAACTAGCACCAAACTGATGCTGAACAATGAGATCTGCTGCAATAATATCTGCCACAAAACAGAGGTGCTTTAGTTCCTTTCAGGCCTGGTTTGCCCAAACAGACATACGGTAATAGCTTTGACTCTGGGAACATTGCTTTGTGTGATGAGGCACAGCGGCACAGCGGCACAGCTGTTTGCTGTGAAGATGTGATCTCCCCTCCCCCTTCAACCATCACCTGCTCCCGTTGCACAAAGGATGGTTGATAGCAGTGAAAATTGGTGGCTCTTGATGGGAAGCAACTGTGCACATGCAGTTCTGTGTGGGGAGTATCTCTCCTGTTGTTGCTTCACAGATGGGAGGCTGCCTGTATTTATGAAGCAGCCTTGAAAGTACAGCACCTATTCCGAAACTGCAGGTGCTGACAATGATCATTTTCCAGTACCTTCTGCTGATATTTTTCTTTCAAGCCACCTCCATGTAGGTGTTCTCTTAGAGCTTCTTTGACAAGCTACACAGAGCATGGAGTTTAATCATTTTGCTATCTTAGCAGAAAATGTATACCTACTGTATATAAAGAGAAGTATATATTTTAATCTGTTATGAAGAGTTGTGGTAGGGCAGAAAAGACATTTTACATAGATAATCCATTTTAAAATATGCTTACTGGAAATGTTGGGAGGGTTTGTCTTCCACTGCTGAAAGAAAACCACTTAATTTACTTTTGAGGCAGTGTTCCGCTGATGGCATCCCAGTGCTCCCACAATTTAGAGAGTGCTCATCTGTGCAGCAAGATATTTGTGGGGAACAGATCCATGCTACAATGACAAAATCTGCAATATATTTTCAATATTTATTATAATGTGTAGAAAGGTGCTACTGGGATTTGATGTAGTTTAATAGTTTTTATTCTTACAGTTAAAGTATACATTTTCAATGCTGAGCTTTATAGATAGTGCCAGGGAGAACTGAAGCCTTCTCATTTGTCTAGTGGTATGCCTCACCACCATTTTAATCTCTGTGCAATAGGTCTTCCACTGCTCAGTATGCCTACCTAAATAGAAAGATTTCACTGTTTCAGTTGAGGCCACAATTACTCTTCCTACCATAAATGCAGAACAAGAAACAATTGTGTAAAATCTGAGCTCCTCTTGCAAGGAAACAGAAGTATACAATAATGAAATCTTCCTGTTGGATTCTTGCAACAACCCATTTTACCAGTAAGAACAAGCTTAACATGCATGCTGAAAGAGCTACCCAGTGCTTTGTGTCAAGTACATATGAACTGTGACTGTCACGCCAGGTAACATAGTATGTAGGTTTAAAAAAAACAAACTATACTGAACACAAAGGAAAGGCTCGCTTAGAAGACAAGTAACCTTTGTCTGTTTAATTGCACATGTTGTATAAAGTATGCTTGAGGGGTAAAGGTCCTTTAAACAAGGAAGGAAGCACCTAGTAGAGTTTTCTGTAGCTGTAAGAAGTAATGTTTTGCCCAAAAGTTGTGGCCTAGCTCAAAATTTGAAAGTGGGGAATTCTAATATAGATAACTAGTGTTTGGCTAGGTCGAGGCAATGGATTTTCAAACAGCTTTGCAGCTATCTGGGGGAAAAATAAGCTGTTGTGACTAGTTGTGCAAGTCTGAATGTTCCCAAGTTCTTGGGGAACTTGTTTTTCCTCCTCTTGCCCATGGATGTAGTGGATGAAAACAAGGCCCTTCAACAGTTCTTCGAAGGTAAGAGTCTGACAGATAAAGAAAGGTAAGGTACACTGGGGATGAATGCTTCATTTTTAAGGTTTTCCTCCTCTCACTTGTCTTCTAGCTCAGCTCACTTCTGGTATCAGAGCTGGGCTGGCCCCCAAAAGCTGAATGCAACAAACATAATGCGCCTTCCTCTTCTGCATGCTCTGTTTGTTAAAAATAAAAACATCCTATCCCCACTTTAGATGTGAATGGGTGGATATAGCTATAAGTACATGCTGATTGTTAATCACATCTAGTGCCCCTTGTACCCAAGTGCCTCTTACAATCAATCAAGGTGGGTGCATATTATTGAGGAATCTTAGCTTCCAAGACCTGAAGAGATCAGGCTATACCATGCCACCTTCCCTCTGGATACCCAGTAATAGTACCCACATAATATTGTTTATTACAGTAGTCGTCCTTTGCAGTTGCGATGGTATGGCTTGTGGTTACCAGGTCTAAAGCATGAAGAAGACTAGTGCCTTCTAGCTTAGGCAGAGATGGCAGAAAGCACTCCTGTCTGTCACTGCTGCATAGTGATGATTCTGGAACGCCTTGAAGGTTGTGAGCCTGATTGATGAGGGCACACTGAAACTCATTGATGTTGGCACCTCCAATCCCAACACTTTGCAAATGCAACTAGTCATTGTCATTAATGTCTGTTTCGATTAGCTCATTGCTCCCAGTTTCTAGCCACAGCTGATCTTAGCTTCTGAAGTGCTTTGCTGGATTGTGGCCAATATTCATAAATACTAGCAGGATAAAAAGGGAAAGATTATGAAGAGACAAAGACTGTTTTATACTCAAGCTATTCTATAATGCCTGGCGTGGCCTGGCGTGATCTGGTCCATGGGGTCGCAAAGAGTCGGACTCGACTGTGCGACTGAACAACAACAATTCTATAATGCGGACTAAAGGAATCTGAAATCACCTGTTAAAGACAGCACAGGCCTTTAAAATTAGTAGTTTAAAATAGACATGAATTAGGAATTGTCATTTTTTTGAGGATGAAAAAGGAGCTCTAGAAGGCCTCAGGATTCTCTAACAGTAAGGAAAGCTAATTTTAAAGAAATGGCTATGTAATGGACCTACTACATGCAGGCATCTTTTTGTGATGGGACTCACTGGTATTCAGTAACGTCACCTTTTTTCAGGGCTCCCCCAAGTCTTGAGGGTGTTGTTGGAAATCAGCGCAACCTGATAGATAAAAGCATCTAGTTAAAACAAAACAAAATGCTCACTCCAGTAAAATGGAGCTTGAAAGAGTTTCTGACTCATTCAGTGCAATCCAGCAAATTTAGGGTTGCCAGCTCTGGTGACATTCCTGGAGATTTGGGAGTGGAGCCTGGGGAGGACATGGATTTCAATGGGGTGCAGTACCATAGAGGCCACCCTCCAAAGCATCCATTTTCTCCACAGAACTGAACTCTCTAGTCTGGTGATGAGCTGTAATTCTGGGAGATCTCCAGGTCCCACCTGGAGGCTGGCATCCTTACTAGGCTCCCCTCCCAACTTCACTGTGGGAAGTTCTGTTTAGTTTCAGGCCTAGTTTCAAGGAAGTGATAAGTTTTTCTTTAAGCTGTACCAATTCAGGCTGCAACTGGGCTCAACACATGATTGTTTAAAAAATTCCCTCCATACAGAAAAACTTAACATGTTGGGTTATTATCCTCCCTGCCATCTAGTTTTATATTTGAAGGGAACTGCTTTGTTTGGGGAATTTGGTTATATGATCACCCACCCACCTGCAGACTGAAGTGGTAATTCTAGGCAGAGGCTGACTGCCTAAGTGAGAACTAGGCCTCAAAGGCCCTATTCTGCTCCTTCAAAGTTACACAGGGATGAAGGGGCACTCTTGCTGCTTCTTCCAGTTTGGTAATTTGTAGGCATTTTGTCACAATGCCTGTTAGATATGAGTAGCAACATTACTGTACACACACTCCTTCATGCCAGGTGGACAAATGAATGGCATTTTCTCTGTGTACAGCTGTACTGTCCTTCCCCTCTTCCATGTGTGAGTACATTGTTTCTTTTAGTGTGATGCACAGTCGAAATAGCAGCTGTCTGTGTGCCAAATATTAATCCTTTTGTGTGAAGTAAAATCTAAACAGTGCTGTTTATAGATGGAAATCCTGCTTGGTAGTGCTGAGAGCTTGATCCTCAAAACATTTTTAGTCTATGACATTGTAAGACAGAAACTCCGTCAAAGGTTGTGCTCCCCCAGCCCAATTTGAGAAAGCACATGGCAGTCTCCCTAGGGTTACAATGGGAGACATAGGGTCTTATACCCCCTATGACACTTAGAAATAAATCACAATTATTGGTTCCATCAAACTTTGTCATACATCCGTCACTCCATTCTGATTGGGCTCCAACCTGTAGGCTGGATTTTCTCAGGCAAAAATATACCTCCTTCAGCTAAACAATAGGCCTTCTTTTTATTCTGTGAGAATTGTAACAAATATTAGTACATCATGCAGTGTTCTCCATCTAATGCAAGCAAACTGACATCAGAAGCATGCGCAGTTACAACTGGCCAGAACAAGCAAGGTCAGTCAGTTTACTGCCTGTCAGCATTTGGTATTTTACCCAGAATGCCTTTAAGCCATGAACCAAAGTGAATATCTGAATAGATGTTCATGATTGATTTCAGTCTTTGTGATTAGAATCATCAAAGGCACTTAACATATGCACCATGAAAGCGTTAAGAGCACCTACTAAGGTAAACGGACTGTTAGCCAGTGGCAGAGTACTGGTTCCATAAGCAGTGTGTACAACAACATTGCTCATTTCCATTAAATCATTAGAGTCAGTGCCTGAAACACCTTTTCAACATATTTCAAGTTACTGTATTTATTGTTTAATTTTAGAATTCCACTCTTCAGGGTATGGTTGACTGCAGAGCATATATTATCCGAACCTCCTTGAAATTTAAGATTAGCTGGAGACACTCTGCTCCAAGCCTCACCAGCCCATTTAGGTTGACTTTTACAAGAAGCTGCACTTTCCCTGAAGTTACCCCAGAATTTTGAAGTGCCTTCCTGCAGGCAATTTAATACGCCCCTTGTCTAATGACATTCCACAGAATCTTAACGTACTTATTTCAAAACGATTTTGAAAATTAAGTGTTCATTTTGTTGCACCAAACTGACTTATTTACAGCAGATGGCCAACTAAATTTAACGTGAGTTCTTGCCAAAGTTTACAGAGGTCCTGTCAGCCCCAGAGTTCCCAGTGATGGAGACAAGACTGGTTGATTCCAAGACAAATTGTCTTTTTACTGAATAATATCAAAATCACATACATACAAAATAGAATCACACTCACACACAATCAAGTTCCTTTAGAGTTACAGAAATATAAAAATAGCTTCCCTTTTACTAGGAGGTAGGTAGGTTTACGTTCATACTTATCTTTCCTGAAGCCTTGTCTGATGCAATGAACAATTGGAGGGTAAGAAAAGAGTACCTAGGGGTATTTACTAATTCACACTCTGCTAGAACTAGCCAGCAGGGCATGGACCCCTTTGGCTGCTGTCCAAGAAATCAAGATTAGACAATAGGGTTATTGGATAGTAAGCTGGACCTTAGGGGATAAAAGAAGACAGAGGATGTGGAAAGGGGATGTGGCTAGCAAAGACCCAACGTTTGGTCCTCGCGTTTTATAGTGAAAACTTCGGGTGGGTGGTAACCTTGCCAAGCTGTAGACCCACCTATCTGTAGTCCGTCCCATACCTACATCTCATTGGTGTGTGTAGTAAGGGGCAGCACCTTTAAGGGTTGGGCCAATATTCAAATGCTAGGTCTAACTCAGGAAGAAGCCCATCTGGTCAGGTGTGAAATCTAGGCGCCAAGACATCTCCTTGATGTGCAGATCAATACTGGCTTTCCCAAGTACTCAAGGCACCTCCACCAGGAAATGGCAATTCAAATGCAGATCTGATCCGTGTAAGACATGACATCGAGTCTCTCAGCAATGGTGGATTTCCTTTCCTTGGTTGTAGTTTCTGCTAACAATGGCGAGATGTGCTTCACTTTTCCCTGAGGCTAGAAGCTGTGTGTGTGTGTCTGCAATCTTCATTAGCATGAAATGCAGTTCAGTACCCTCTATGTGAAATCTCTCACAACAGGCAATTAAAGCAGCTTTTACCTTTGAGCCTATGGGCAAACATGTGTGTGCACAATCCATGTAGTGTGTTAGCATATATATATAAGTCCATAAACAGCAAGGTATCAGTCTCTCAAAAATTTACAATATTTGTTCTGAAGGGTCTTTTTCCTTTTGGTATTCGCTATTCACAATTCTTTATTTGGTATTGGTTTTTAATGATTATATTATAATCTGGATTTTACAAAAGGAATTCTTAGTTTTTAATGAATATAGATTGCTTTGGAATCTTCATATGAACAGTGGGAAGAAAAAGTCTAAATCAGTTATGCAAAGATGGCTGTTTTGCCAAACAATGACTTGCATGCAAGCTTTTTTATTGGATTTACTGAAGGGAAGACTTACCATACATAGTGGATTTTAATGTGGTTGCCGAAATCAAGAATTGCCCAGCAAGAACAAAAGGTCTTCCAGTGGTTCTTTGAAATTCTAATACATTAATTAACAGTGTAAAACACCACATTCAGTTATCAGACTGAACTTTTGGAACAAGATTTTGGTCTCTATATGAGCAAACTAGGAAGGATGTTACGGAAGTTTTTCTTTGTTCATTGCACTTCTAGGAAGCTTTTAATTACTTGATTGCCCATTTTGGATTATGTGAGTTACCTTAATTACCTAAGCAGTCATAGCACAATGGGGGGAGGGCAGGGGGCGGGGAGGGAGAAGGAGGGGACTTGGGTGCCCCCCTCCCTTAGGCAGGAGAATCACCATAAACTTTTGACAGCTGTTGTAATCAGAATGTGTTTCTTAACAGTACTGTGTACAAATATGGCAGAAAAGAAAGGATCCTGAACTGTTCCCCAGCCTGACAGTAGAATGATCTAGGGCCAGTTTTCAGTTTTTCCTTAGAAATCCCCACCAGCTTTTCTTTATACAATATTTTACCTTGCCAATATTCTAGCCAAGTTTTCAAATTTCAAGTTTGGTACCTTAGGTATTTATAAACCATAATATACACTTACAACATTTTAGTTAATAAGCAACTGAAGGACAAAGTCCTTATTGTTTTCATAGTGTAAATGAATGTGTATCACACATAGCAATGCATCAGACAGAGAGTGACCGCTCCCCTTAACCTACCTCACAGGCTAAATACACAGGAAGAGAAAAATCTACATATGCTACTCTGACTCAGTAGAGGAAAGGCATAATGAAAATTAATGTTGGATTGGATTCCTAATGTTGTTTGTTTTAAAAAAATAAAAGGAAAGCACAATATTTTAAAATGTAGAAAGTGGGGTCAACTTAGTGGCATTGTTCTTCATCCTACTTTTTCAGTAGTTGGTTATGCTTTAGCCAGTCAAGCTTTGTTATAGCCCACGAGCCATACAGAAGCAGAACAAATAACAATAGTCGATTAATTACAAAAAAACTATATCTCCACATATATCATTCAGCCTAGTACATAAGACAGTTATGTGAGTTCTAGATCAATTCAAGCCTGAACACTCTGTAGAAGCTGAAATGACGAGACTGAGGGTGTTGTACTTTGGTCACGTTATGAGATTACAAGAGTCACTGGAAAAGACAGTAATGTTAGGAAAAGAGGAAGACCAAACATGAAACAGATTGACTTAAACAAGAAAGCCACAGGTCCCAGTTTGTAAGACCTGAACAAAGATGTTCTCAATAGGACGTTCTGGAGGTCAATAATTCATACTGTCTCTATAAGTTGGAAGTGACTTTGACAGCACATAACACAAAGTATATCAGACAATTAGAAGGGTAGAGGTTCTCAGAATAAAATATACACAAGACATTACCCAGCCCATAGTTTCATAGCAGAAGACAGAAACTTAGCTCCTTGTACAGTAATTCTTTAGTCAACTCCAAAGCAGTAAAAATTTAAGAGGTTTAGCTCTATCAGGGCTCTATCAGTTGTGTCCTACAACTTTTACAACAGTTGGAAACCATTATTTTCAACAGGTGAAGTTACATTTTCTTGTTTATTTAAATATTGACATGCCTCTTTTCTGTTGAAAAAGAACCATCAGGCAGGTTGCATTTCATAAGTATATGGAACCAGGAAACAATTTGAAATATTCTAACAATAGCAGAAACTAATAAGTAAGAAAGCAATAAACCTTCAAGTGACACCACTGCTTTCTGCTTTGTTCTTCTCATCTTATGTGGCAAAGGGAGAGAAACCTTAATAACAGATAACCTTGAAAGAAATCATGTGGGGAGATGTGAAGTTCATCTGTCAGAACTGGTCACCACTGCATGACGTGTGCATGTTTTCCCAAAAAACCAGTAAGAAGTTCTCGGCTTATGAAAACCTTTTTTTTTTTTGGTCTAGTATTGTACCACCTTGGAACACTTATTCACACAACACTAAGCCATCCTCAGCCTGGGTTGATACTCATGCTGCAATAAAAGACTGTTATTTTGGGCAGGTAGCAACCAAAATTAAGAAATACCAATGTTTAAAGCAATCAGGAATAGATTCCAGAAAAGGGAAAAAAATTGCTTGTAGTGTGTGTGAAAACTGATGGGGAAGCTCCAGCAGAGTGAGAGCAAGAGTGAGGTAGTGGTTAGAGTGTTTTAAACCCGCATTCAAATCCCCATGGAGCCATGAAGCATTTTGGGTGTCTGTCCCCCACTGGTTGCTGTACTTCACAGCATTCTTGGAGAGCTATGTCTAAGCTCCTTCAAGGAAGGCTGGAACAAAAGGTATCAAGAGGGTCTGCAAAGGGAAATGTTAAAACAGGGAGTGTGGATTAGCTAGGGAACAGACACTGACAAGGCATACAGTGCAGTCTGTGTGGGTGAGGGAATGTGAGGTGAATTGTGGGCTTCAAAGGCATACAGTGGGCCGTACAAAAGCTCAGGTCACTGAGAGTGAATGTTGTTCAGCTGGGCATCAGAATACAATAATTGCTTGGAGATAAGTTGTAACAGGATGGGAAGGGCCCCTACAAAATGGCAGTGGAGTTGCATGGGAAGTGGGGAGAAAAGGATGCAGAGCTAAAGGAAGAGAGTTTTTTTTAAAAAATGAGTGCAGTGTATGGATCTGCAGGTGAACTTCTTGAGTGAGGTGAGATATTAGTGAAAGAGGTAGGTAGGTGTGTTAGAGCCCTGGAACATGAGGGAAAATGGCCCAAAGCAGGCTGTGAGATCTTTCCTTGCTGAACATTTCATAGCTTTTAGGGATTGGCATGAACTGGGAAAACGCAGTTCAGTTCAGGAACCACGGACTGTCACAAACTTTTTTGTGCAAGATTAACTGGTTCAGTTTGTGAGCTCGTGATGCAGTAGAATGCCCCCCGGTGTGCTAGAGACACCAACCTTATAGGAAATCTCCAGCTGACTCTCCTTTACCTGCCATCCAAGTTTGGTGAGGATTGGATTTACAGGGTCCAACTTCTGGCTTAAGCGTTTCACTGTTCGGACGCATCCCGTCTTTCTCTGATGGGGACGCGCCGAGACCCGGCTGATGGGAGGGGTCCGAGTTCGTCCCGGACCTCCCCGGGGTCTCTGTAGGAGACCCTCAGCCTGGGGAGCTGAGGAGAGCCTCTTCCAAGGCGATGGCCAAGGAATTGAGGCTCACCTTATCCCCGAAAGGTACTGTCACCATGGAGCCAATATGGGGCTTAGAGACAACTGCCAGAGCAAGCAACAATGATCAAAACTTTAAAATGCTTCCAAAAGCTCTCCAGGTCTCCAAACTGTGAGTTAAGCAATGCTCAGGTGAAAAAGCGAACGGACCTTAATAGTAATTGGAAGCACCTAAGTTTGAAGCGTGGAGGGAGAGGGGCCAAGCACCTTCCCCCCCTTTTTGAAAAAGATTTAAAAGTGGCTTTAAATTGGAAATAAAAAGACTTAGTGCTAAAATAAGTGCATAAGAAGTTAAGTGAATGCAAAACCTGCCAATATATACAAAGTGGATTTAACTCGTATAACTTTTGCCTTGTTTTGGAAAACTTACTTCTTGTTGATATAATGGCTGGGAGAGGACAGAGGGCGACGGAGAAAAAACTGGTGACCAGAAATAACATACCAACGACTCCCTCTCAGAACCAGGAAGTAACTACAGACTTTTCTTCACTGTTAGCAAATGCACTGCGCCCCCTAATGGAACAGATGACTAACCTCAACACCAACCTGGACAGTGTTCAAAAACAATCTACGTTTCCATGGGATCCCTGAAGAGAAGAACAAGGACCTTTGGCGGAGGCTTCATTAATGGATTACAAACAGGAAGACCTATTGAAAGAGATGGATGTAGCCTACAGGACTTACCCGGATTTTATAAAGAAAAATAAACTCCTAGGGGAAACCTATTTTAAATTCACAAAACGATCTACC
This sequence comes from Gekko japonicus, assembly GCF_001447785.1. Taxonomy (NCBI): domain Eukaryota; kingdom Metazoa; phylum Chordata; class Lepidosauria; order Squamata; family Gekkonidae; genus Gekko; species Gekko japonicus. The sequence continues at coordinate 1,184,840 of NW_015162474.1, read as the reverse complement.
AGAGAACTGGTATTAAAATCTACAATGGAAAAACCCTTAAAAATTAAGAATGAAGGGATTAAAATATTAAAAGACATTCCCTTTGAAGTCAGAAAACGGAGGGAACTATACAAGATGCTTTCTGTCACTCTGCAAAAAAAAGGGAGTACCATATAGATGGTTATTCCCGGAAGGACTGAGCTTCAACTATCTGGATAAAAAATACAAAATTGACTCTGTTCCAAAAGCGGAAAAATTTATGGACCAAATGTTCAACTCAAAATATAAGAAGAAAGAAAATAACTCAAAACCAGATCAGGAGGAAGAAGAAGAAGAAGAAGAAGAAGAAGAATCCTACTCACAGGATTCAAAAAGCACCATGTGGATCACCAGAATCATTAGAATCGGAGAAAGCAGAAGCCACCCCCAAACTCAAGAAAACGAAGAAACGCAGGAAGAAAAGACTCTAGAACAAGAACAACAGTTCTTAAAGGCAGAATTTGTGTTAAGCTATTAAATGCATATTCTTAAAGTAATACTGTAATGAACCAACCTGTATACCAACTTGTAACATTAGGTTAATAAGCCTTACTTTTAGCTAATTAGATCGTGACATGTATTAGCTTTCCTTTCCCTAAATCCAATAGATGAAATAGTTTAGAATAGTAGCTTCCTTTCCCCATCAAGTAGTTTTCATCTATTAGTTTGTCCTTTCCCCATTTCCCATAGCTATAGTGTTAGGGTTTTAGTTTCCCTCCCCCTTCCAATTTTTAGTTGTAGTTTTTGTAGTTTATAGAAAATGTAAATAAAAACTCCCCTTTGGGGGGCATAAAAAAAAGGATTTACAGGGTCCGAGTTATAACCCCCCAAAGAAGGTGCCCCCAGGAAAGTGCTCTCTGGGGAAATGTCAGGCACAGGTTCAGGAATGTACAGAACAGATCCTGTGCAAGCTAGAGACATCAAACTTGCCACAGATCTCCAGCTGACTCTCCTCTGCCTGCCCACTGAGTCTGGTGAGGATTGGATTCATGGGGTCTGAGTTACACCCCCCCCCAGAAGGTGCCCCATCCTCCATTGTTTCCAATGGACTAAGGTCAAACAAGAGAATCTCTCAGTAGAAACTGAAGGTGGGGGGCATTTTTGCATGCCCAGCAGAATCAGTGCGACTGTGGCTCTGCAGACCCAACAGAACTAAGGTCAAGCCTGGAAAGTACTTTTGGGGAAAATGTCAGACACAGGTTCAAAGTGTATAGAATAGACCTCCTGCAAGCGACACACACCAAACAAACAGGGAACCTCACCCTGCTGCATGCTCCTCTCCAACCTCTCCAAGTTGGCGGTGGATTACATTTTTTGGGTCCTGGTCTCCCCAGTGCTCCGTCTGGAAAAGACAACTGCAGTTCCAGGACTGCTTAGGAACAAGCCAGTGGCACCAAACTCACAGGGAAACTTCACCTGGGCAGACTCCCCCAGCCAGACACTGGAAGCAAGGCAAGCATCCCCCCCATACTCGCAGCTCCCCCAAGTCTCCAAAGGGAGATTCTGAAGGACAGGAAGGCAGATATTCCCCAAAGTTATGCCACAACAGCTTGGTGAGTACCCCAGCCCTGCCAGACCAGTGGAAATCAGAGTCTTCCATTTAAAGTGATTAGTGATGCAACAATAGAAAGGCAGACAACCGACAGGACAGGAGCTTCCCAGCCCCACTAGACCAGTGGAAATCAGAGTTTTCAATTTAAAGTAATCATGAGGTAGGTGTTGTGTTATGAGGTAGATGTTGTTATTTCATGACATGGGTGTTGGGTGAGGGATTAACACATGGAATTCACTGTCACAGGAGGTGATGGCAGCTACAAGCATGGACGGCTTCAAGGGGGAATTGGATAAACATATGGAGCAGAGGTCCATCAGTGGCTATTAGCCACATGGTATAGATGGGAACTATCGGTCTGGGGCAAGTGATGCTTTGTATTCTTGGTGCTTGGGGAAGGGCAACAGTGGGAGGGCTTCTAGTGTCCTGGCCCCACTACTGAAACTCTTGATGGCACCTGGTATTTTTGGCCACTGTGTGACAGAGTGTTGGACTGGATGGGCCATGAGCCTGATCCAACATTGGCTTCTCTTATGTTCTTATGAGGAAGTCCACCCCCACTTGGCAGAGGTGGCCATCCTCCCACCTCCCAGGTTTCCAATAAGGCCCGCCTCTTATAAGAACATAAGAGACGCCAATGCTGGATCAGACCAAAGGCCCATCCAGTCCAACACTCTGTATCACACAGTGGCCAGAAATACCAGTGCCATCAGGAGGTCCACCAGTGGGGCCAGGACATTAGAAGCCCTCCCACTGTTGACCCCCCCAAGCACCAAGAAGACAGAGCATCACTTGCCCCAGAGCCGCTATCTATACCTTGTGGCTAATAGCCACTGATGATCATCCTGAAGCCGGTGCCTGCCAGAGACAATCATAGCTTCCAGTGCAAGAAGCAAGGGTGGGGGTAAGGTTGTGGTCTGGAGATTATGTGTTCTGATTCCCTTCTTGTTTGGCACTGCAGCTCCCATGATCATCTTGAAGCTGGTGGCCAGTTTTGAAACCCCTAGCTTCATTTACTGATGAGTTATGCTTGCCATGGATGGACAGGCACATCCTTTTATTATTAGAGATGTGGGGATCCTTCTGTGCCCCAAAATGTGTCTGTGTGGGGGAGGAACATAACTGATTAATCTTTTATTACTGTAACTGCTATGTAAATCTTTGGTTTCTTTGATGTGTTTTGCATGCTTAAATTCTGAAGAAGATTAATTTAAGTAAAGTTTTGGGGATGAGTCAAGCTGGCTCTGATATCAGCAGACATTTCTTAAGCCTCCATTACACTGATTGGGCCTTAATACTTTCAGTTAATTTATATTTTAGTATAAAATTATGTTAGTTATTATCTTTCCTTTTATTTGTTTGTTTCAGGTCTTTACTGAAGACACCAAAGTTCTGGAGATCACTCAGTCATATGCCATTACTCAGAGAGAGTGTGGCGATGGAGAAGGACCCTCCAAACGCAGAAGAATTGAATTGGGTTGGGAAGTGATTCGGGACAATCTGCAAAAATCACAGAACGATTTTGATGTCATACCTTGGTAAAAATTCACTTATTCTAGTTTTCCACTTAAAACTGCTAATTTTATCCAATCTTTACTGATTTATTTTTGCATGTTTTGAAGGTTGCAGATTGCCATTCGATTAATATCAAAGTACCCTATGAGTCTTCCTCATCATGAGCTGCCTCACTTACTCAACATACTGTATCAGTTACTACCTCAGCAACGGCGGGGAAAACGATCACCTTATGTGTTAAGATGCCTTAAAGAAGCTGCTTTGTGTCAGAGCCAAAAATCAGATCTGAAAACCACGCAAAGGTTAGAGCTGCAGCGAACGTGGTCGAAAATATGGTCTCTTGTTGTTCGTAGTCTGAATTTCCAGCAAACTGAAATGGAAAGTTTTGGGCTACTTGGAGTAATAATTCAAGAACACTTAGTAACAATGGACAGAGAAATCTGGAAGATATTTTCAGGAGCTGCATGCAAGCCCTCAAGGTACAGTGGGAACATTTTTGAATACACTATAACCTTCATGGTCCAGTTAATGCTGTCTTTGAAGTTTTGTGCTTTTTTGCATGTATTTGGTGAATGGCGTTAAGTGTTGCTTAATTCAGGTAAATGGGTGAGGGGAAGTGAGGCTAGAGGTTGGTGGGGATTAGTCCAATGTGAGGCAGTAGGTTCTTGGGAGACCCTTTGTCCTAAATTATGCACCTCTCTAGGATGGGGAGGAGGTTCTTAGCTGTCCAGCTGCTCTTTTCACTTCTAAACTGTATGTCCAGACTTGTCCATGCCTTACTTCCATTTTGTGTTATTTTAGGCCAGGTAGTGTATTACAGCATATGATACTTGAGTGTGTGTGTGTGTGTGATTTATTAGGAAGAGTGCTTATGGTTTTTCTAGCGTTAACCTGCTCCTCAGCGAGAGGAGGAGTCTTGAGTGCTAACAGTATGACATTGCACACAGCCTGTTATATCCAGATTATAATCTTGTGGAAATGATCTTTTATAGTTCTGCAGCTCAGTGCTTAGCAATAGCAATGGCAACTTTGGGAGTGCCAGAAACTTTGCGTATCAGGACAGCACAGAATTATTGGGAAGGAAATGCAAGTTATACACCAAAAGAAACAATAATGAAGTGGCTTCTGTTCTGCCATCTGGAGGAAGACATGGAAGACAATATGGAGCTGCCTCCTATTTTGTCCAGGTAAATAACTTGAAAAATATAACAACCTACACAGGATTTTCCACATTTGTCTAATATTTTTAGGCTTTATTTTAACAGCTTGATTTTATATCAAGGTAATGTACTGTTACCCATTGGGGAAATGAGATACATAGTGAGGAAGCACCACTGAG
>NW_015162474.1:1135376-1179353 GCF_001447785.1 Gekko japonicus | reverse complement strand
ATTCATCATTTTATAATCCTCCTCTATCTTTTGATCTGGTGGGCGATAACAAACTCCCAGTGTTAAGTTTCCTTTTGGCCCCCCTATTTCAATCCATAGAATTTCCAGAAGCGAATCCAATTCTCTTAGCCTCTCAATCTTTCTAGACTTTATACCCTCTCTGACATACAGAGCCACCCCACCTCCAACCCTTCCCCCCCTATCCTTCCGATATAATATATAACCGGGAATCACCGTATCCCACTGATTTTCCTCATCCCACCAAGTTTCTGAAATACCCACAATGTCTATTTTTCCCTCCAACACTAAGCACTCCAACTCCCTGATTTTACCTCTGACACTTCTAGCATTTGTATAGAAACAGCTATAATTTCCCATACAAGTTAAGCCTGCAGCCTTCCTCTCGCTATCTCGAGACCTTGTCAGGCAGTCCATGTCACTAGCCATGGTCTCAGTGGACAATTTCAATCCACCTCCCTGTAGAAAAACAACAGGTACCCCCTCTTTGAGATGAGCCAACCCGAACCAGAGACTTTTAATCTCCTGTCAGCTTTCCCCCAATATTCAGTTTAAAAACTGCTCTGCCACCTTTTTGATTTTAAGCGCCAGCAGCCTGGTTCCTTCTCGGGACAAGTGGAGACCGTCTCGCCTGTACAGCTCCCTCTTGTTCCAAAAAGCATCCCAGTGTCTAACAAACTTGAAACCTTCCCCCCTACACCATCGTCTCATCCACGCATTGAGACTCCTGATCTGTGGCTGTCTCTCCAGCCCTGCGTGTGGAACAGGTAGCACGTCTGAGAAAGTTACCTTGGAAGTCCTGGACCTAAGTTTCCTGCCCAGCAGCCTAAATTTCTCCTCCAGGACCTCAATTTCTCCTCTCAGGGGTGGCAGCATCCCAGGTGGCCCTGACAGTGCTCCCCAGCCCCAGAGCATCCTTCATCACCAGGTGAAGCATGTGGGCCAGGCAGACAAAGCTCTTGAGGCATGCAGCCTTCACCACTGTCAGCATGTTGGTGCTGGCATTCTTTTTATTCCTGACTCTGTGGCCACAAAGGATGTTGCTGCTGCCCACCCACTGCCTTAGACTACTCTGTTTAATGGCAGCAATGTTTTGTGCCACATAGTCTGCATCCGTCCCCAGCGCATGGAGCAGAACTACTTTGTAGCCCAGTGGCAGGACTGTCTCCTCCTCGGACTTGGGCCCTGCCCCAGCAGTCTGGACAGACAGGTCATCTGGTTGCCATCAGTGGGTGGTGAGGGAGAGGTAGCCATGCTGCTGGCTGTTCTAGAGGTCTGCTGTGAAGTGCACGGGTTTGCCTTGTGCTCTGCAGAGCTCACCCTTGACCAGCACCACTGGGGAGTGGTACATGGTGGGCAAGACTTGTTGGCATATGGTCCTCCATGAGGGGATGGAGTACCAGGGAGCAGCAGCCAGTGAAAGGCTACATCCTCCACAAAGGAGAAGGGTTGGCCATCCACAGCAATCATCTCACAGATGAGGTGAGTGACTGCTTCTTGTGCCCTCCACATAGCCCTTCTGGATGGCAATGATGGTGTCCATGTGGGAATGACCTCTTGGCGGGTGGCCTGCCTTGCTGTCCCACCACCCTTGGCACCTTGAATGCAGGTAGTCTTTCTTGGAGGGGTCTCCTGCCCCCCCCCCGCTTCTCCCTACTGAGAGGAAATGGGCCTTTTCTTCCTCCCACTGGCCACCACTCGTTCCTCTGGTGGCAACAGTCTGGGGTGCACCCTTTGCAGGTGCCTGCAGAGGATGAAAGAGGACAAGTGTTGGGGGCTTGTTCCCCTCTGGAAGTGGATGTGGCACTACCACACAAAGAGGTCACTGCAGAGGGTGCGGAAATGTTTCCAAAGTTTGGGCTGGAAATGACACTCCAGGACTGGAGAAGGTGGGAGGAGGGACAGCTGCTTTCTGGCACTCTACTGGGAGGGGCCACGGAGGAGTGTATTGGAGGCAGGAGCAGCAACAGGGCGTTGTGTGGAAGGGGAGGATGCTTCCCCCCCAGTCACTGTCAGAGACTTCTCCAAAAAGTGTTATCCACTGCTGGTCTGTGGGTGGTGCCAACAACTCTTTGTCTTCTGTGGAGAGCCCTGGGAACAGATCAGGGAAAGGAGGCTCTGAGATCTATGGTGATTCCCTTCCAAAAGCAGGCTTCTATGGGCTGGCAGGATGGGTTTGGTGTCCAGGGACAGGGGCCTGTTGTATGGGGGTGGAGGACTTCTTTTCCCCACGACGAGCACACTTTGCATATACTTTCACCCTCATGGCACAGAGGGTGAACTGGCAGAGACTGAACAAGAGAGAGATCTTGGAATTGTAGTAGATAACTCACTGAAAATGTCGAGACAGTGTGTGACTGCAATAAAAAAAGGCCAATGCTATGCTGGGGATTATTAGGAAGGGTATTGAAAACAGATCAGCCAATATCATAATGCCCCTATATAAATCAATGGTGCGACCTCATTTGGAATACTGTGTGCAGTTCTGGTCACCACACTTTAAAAAGGATATTATAGCTTTGGAAAAAGTGCAGAAAAGGGCAATTCGAATGATAAAAGGGTTGGAACACTTTCCCTATGAAGAAAGGTTAAAGCGCTTAGGGCTCTTTAGCTTGGAGAAACGACGACTGAGGGGTGACATGATTGAGGTTTATAAGATTATGCATGGGAAAGAGCAGGTAGAGAAAGAGGTACTTTTCTCCCTTTCTCACAATACAAGAACTCGTGGGCACTCCATGAAATTGCTGAGCGGTCGGGTTAGAACAGATAAAAGGAAGTACTTCTTCACCCAAAGAGTGATTAACACATGGAATTCACTGCCACAGGAAGTGGTGGCGGCTATAAGCATGGACTGCTTCAAAAGGGAATTAGATAAGCATATGGAGCAGAGGTCCATCAGTGGCTATTAGCCACAAGGTATAGATAGGGACTCTGGGGCAAGTGATGCTCTGTCTTCTTGGTGCTTGGGGGGGGTCAACAGTGGGAGGGCTTCTAATGTCCTGGCCCTACTGGTGGACCTCCTGATGGCACCTGGTATTTTTGGCCACTGTGTGACAGAGTGTTGGACTGGATGGGCCTTTGGCCTGATCCAACATTGGTGTCTCTTATGTTCTTATGTAGAGGGGTTGGTTCACAATCAGGAGGGATGGGAGGGTATAAAATGTGGCCCCTGAGCCAAGGAACCTGCTAGCTAAGCCCCTCTGCTTGGCATCAGCAGAGAGATGGGTAAAGCTCAGAGGCCTGAGTCTACCTAAGACCTCCAAACCCTAGCAGGGGAGAGGAATCACAATCAGAATGTGGGTCCTCAGCTGAGCAAACCACTAGCTAAACCCCTCTGTTCGGCATGAGCAGAGAGACAGAGTACCTCAGAGTTTTGAGTCCACCTAACACCAAAACTCCAGCAGGAAGGAGGAGTTCCCAATCACGAGGGAATGTGCTCTCCTAGTTCACTGTTTAAAAGTTCCCTGCCTCTCTCTGTAACTGAGAAGAGCTAAGAGAAAAGAGGCTGCAGAGCTGAGTGTTTATAGATAGCTTTCTGATCCCAAAGAGCAGAATGTAAATGCTGTTATTGGCAGCCAGTAGTGCCTGTTAAACTATGGAGGGCTCCTATTGGTGTTTCCAACCCTAGCAGGGGAGAGGAATCACAATCAGAATGTGGGTCCTCAGCTGAGCAAACCACGAGCTAAGCCCCTCTGTTCGGCATGAGCAGAGAGACAGAGTACCTCAGAGTTTTTGCTTTTGAGTTTTATAAACAGTTTAATTAAGTGGACACTCTCTGGAAAATGTAATTATTCATGAACCACCATGAACAGCACCAGAGTTTGTGAAATGTTCGTGCTGGTTGCCGTTCCATGAATATTGCATCACAAACCATGAACCAGCCAAAATTTGTGATGAACCTTAGTTTGTGAGCTGGTTTGTGTCCATCCCTAATAGCGTTCCATTGGGCTTTATGGGTTTTCTTCTGAAGCCAGAATTATGTGGTAGTGCTATATTTCCTAATAGAAGAAGAACATCATTGTCCATCTAAACATCTAAGTAAATGGACTGTGGAAGAAGTCACAGGCTAAATTTGCACTTTAAATCTGTAGGAGAAGATGTCATTGGAACACTGGAAGATGCGTTGGTGGATACACATATACTGGAAGAATTTTTAGGCAGTGAGCTTGAATTATTTGGAGCTCGGTAAGTTTAAAAAGCTGCACACACCAGTTTCTTCACTACTTTTCTTTTGTTTTAACTATTTATTATAGTTATACACAGAAAATCCCAGTATAATCGACCTGAAGTATAACTTCACGATTTGTTCTGTATGGAAGTTGTCTTTTACTGCTAAGTGCTGAAATGACAGCCATGTTTTCACCGTTTGCTCCACAAAAGCCAGTTTGGTGTAGTGGTTAAGTGCACGGACTCTAATCTGGGAGAACCGGGTTTGATTCCCCACTCCTCCACTTGCACCTGGCAGGGTGACCTTGGGCAAGCCGTAGTTCTGTTCTTGAAAAAGAGCAGTTTCTGTCAAGAGCTCTCTCAGCCCCACCTACCTCACAGGATGTCTGTTGTGGGGAGGGGAAGGGAAAGGAGTTTGTAAGCCGCTCTGAGACACCTTTGGGTAGTGAAGGGTGGGATATAAATCCAATCTCTTCTCTTCTTCTTCTTCTCAGAAGGCATACATAATTCCAGAAAATTGACAGTGATTAATATTAAAAGGGGTCAGCAGCAGCTGCTGCAGACCCAGTTCAAAGGCAAAAGAATGTCTGAAAATGCTGCTTTCATATTAATTTCTCATGAAGTTACAGATCCTAATATACTTGCAGTGTTTAGAATTTCTAATTCATGTTAGACTAACATCTAATTACACATTTACTGGGTCTAACTCAGTGCCTAACCAAAATAAGATGTGAATGGCTCATTTCCTCTGCAGTAAAAGCTATTCATGTGGCCTTGGAAATCTTAACATACAGCATCTTATCACATTGGAAAACTACTTTTTTTTAAATAGCCACTAACAGTCTCCCTTCTCCTTTTTACCACCCACTGACTCCAATTCCAGGCCAAGCAAGCTACCAGACTCACCACCAGATTCTGGATCAGAGCCATACTCACCACCACAGTCCAAAGGTTGGCATAATGGTCCTAATTTCTGGGCATTCTGTATTTTTAAAAATGTTCATATTGCACAGTAACCTGGAATGGTGCATTTTGTTTCCATTTCAGATGCACATAACCCTATTTCCTGCAGTAATGGAATGCGACTACCACCATCTTTTCCTTCTGCAGGATGCTCCACCAGTACATTTCCTTGCATGTTTTTGGAGGCTTCTTCTAAGAGGAATTCCAGTGGGCAGGTCTATGGAACACAACCGGATTGTAGTCTGAAGACAGGCAATGCAGTAACTCTCTGGAATAATTTTATGTCTTCTGCACACCATTCTTCAAATTATTCTCATCCAGCTTTAAGGGAGTCTCTCAACCCAAGGTAACAAAGTTTATAATGTAATTCTAAGAAAGAAGTGGTAAATGGATTATTATTATTTTTTTTTTAAACCCAAACTTCAGAAACGTTACTAGGAGTTATATTCCAGAATTACTGTGTTAGACTTTCAACAAGTTGTTTACAGCTGTGTTGGTCTAAAAGTGAAATCTGAAAAGCCAAGAATAAAATCCATGCAATATCTTTATGAAGACCAACCTGATGGCACACACTAGTATGAGCTTTTGAGTTTGCCCCAAACCCTTCATCAGACCACATGTCACAAAATAAAAAAGAGGGGAAAAGCAGATTTTTCAATATCACCATGATCTGAAGACCCTCTTGTACCAGAGGCTGTAGTGAAACTTCTGGCAGGCAAAGAAAATTGAGGAGTCAGGTTGCTGCTGGCCAGGGGCCATAAAAGTCAGAGCCAATAAAACAACCGCAGCTCTGCAGCAACAATGAGAGTTCAAGTCAAGTCCCTTTCGCGAAGAACTTTAGCAGCAATTTTTTTAAAAAAAACACAACACGTCTGTAGTACCTTAGAGACTCACTAGCTTACTATGTTATGACAGGAACCTTCTCTATTAGATGAATGAAGCTGGTGTGTACATCTCTCCACAGGGTGGCAGTATTTAAAAGTTTAAGAGGCTATGTGGCTTCTTGTTTCTTTTTTTCTTCCCAAGATTTAAAAATTGGTTTGATAACCTGAATTGCCTTTGGGTTAAACTCCCCCCCATCCCCCAATAATCAGGACAGATTTCTTTATGATTAAAATTTATGTAATTAAAACATTTCCACACCATCTTTCCACCCAGGATAGGGTCCCCTAGGTGGTGACAGCATCCCCAAGTAGTTCTCTTATCTGCTTGGGCTCTGTGGTTGCTGTGCAGAACTTAGTTTGTAGACAGACAGACAGCGGGTTCTGTCTTAGCATTATTTATTTATTGCTGTGGTGGTAATCCTACTCCAGCTTCAGTAGTTTGATAATGGTCAGGGAAGAGAATATTTGGCTGCATGGGGAAAGCCTGTTGGCTCAATTTTCCTACTTCCTATTTTTTAACTGCAGAGACCGTCATCCAGTCCAATACATGTCAGGGGATCAGACCAGTCCCCCCCCCCCCATGTGGAGCTCATGGCCACTACAGCACCCGCAGACTCCTTTCCTGCTCCTGCCAAGTGTTTTTACAAAGTGGGTGAGGCCCAGTGGGGCTTTTGCCCAGCAGGGCCTTCTGATTGGCCACTGGAGATGCCTCTTCAGACTTTAAATAAATTGCTTCAGCAGCAGCTTCCACCATAGCATAAGGTTCTTCACTGTATGACTGGGGATATGCTGAGTGTACGCAAGGAAATATTTTTAAACAATATATTTGTTTTATTAAACATATTTTCTGCTGAAATGTTGAAGAGTTGCAATTAGAGTTATGCATGACCTCACTCCCTGACACTTTGTGGTTGGCTCCACCTCCTGTGGCAGCCATTTTGTGGTTGTGCTCTACCATCCAGTGTAAGAATCCGAAATGCTCAAAGAGGTTGGGGACCCCTGAACTAGACCCTATGGAAAGCAGCTTCTGGTCTGGTCAATTTTCTTACTGACTTAACTTTATTACATAGATCAGCCAGCAATAATGTAATAAAGTCAGGAACACACAAAAGGAAATATGTACATACATTTTAAAAAATCTTAACCTCATTTGTCTAGCCAATTGAATACTTCCCCTCCCTCAGGAAACAGTGTTCAAGAATTCAGGAATTCAGGACTGCACACCTCTCAAGGGAAAATGTTTTTTAATGAGACCTTAAAATATTGTGACATTACTTTATGGAGGACAGAGTTTATATATAATTATTTTAAAGGGATAAATGCTCATGGATGCAAATAGATATGCACACATGAGCAGAAGATTAATTTCTTTCTTTAAAAAAACTAATTCAGGTAGTGTACAAATATTTTACTCACCATGAATGATGCTATGGGCGATATTCTTTTTGCTGGGAGCTATTTGAGAGAAGACCTGGGCAGATGTACAGGCTGAGGCCAGGATGCTGATTGTACCTCCTGCACATAGTTTAGGAAGGCCTAGAGGTATATTTAATGCTGAAAGAGAAGTCACTCCCTTTAAAAAGGAATTTGGATTTTTTAAAATCATATTTGAGATTTTTTAGCATTTTAGTCATTGATACTAATGGTCCTGCCCCTTCCCCCAGCCTTCCCTTGATGTCCAAAAAGAGAAAGTGCTCGGAGATGTTGGAGGACTCTCTTGAATTTCTCACATGCACTGACAGTGTTGGACCAAGTAAGTAAAAAACAAGGCAAAACACACAGATGAAAAGCCTTTAGAGCCTTCATTTCAAACAAATAGAATATACCTAACATGGTACTGCCATACTCTATCTACAGTCTCATACTTAAAAGTAGTAGGATAGAGGAACTGGAATAGATCTGAGGATCATAAAGACACTTCCACTCACATTGGAGCAGAATGCATCTTTCCATCCAATCACTAATGTGTGTTATGACAAAGATTTACGTGTTGGTTTGATATCCATTTGTTGCTTGCTTTGCTCCATTGGCCAAAGATAAGTAACATCTGCAGATGTTAACTGCATGCACATAGGAAATGTAAAGGATTATATTTACAGTGCAGTCCTATGCTGAGTTACTCAGTCAAAATCCAATGAAATTTTCAGGCTTATACTGAAGTAACTCTGCATAAGATTGCATAGTTGGAGCCCTATTTCTTTTAAACTGTCTAGATAACCTTTCTCTCTAATTTTCCTGGTTTAACCTTGGCTGCTAAATTAATAACCCATGCCTAAATTGTATTTATGTACATATTTAAAATATATCCTGTTTTTCAATTTTAGAAAAATTACCAAGGCAACTAACAGCATTGTATTAGAATGATAAATATCTAAACCCATTATGCAACAATTAACAAGGCAAAGCTAGTTACAGGTCCAGCAATCAAATTCATTTAAAATCACAGCAAATGTTAGAGGAAGGAATTAGGAGAGTAAAAAATCAACCTGCCCTACAGCTTCATTCAAGAAAGATCTGGTTCCAAAGGCCATCCTAAAGAACCAGGTGCTTTCTTTATAAAACTTCTGTTTATTATAATATTTATACCCCATGTTTCCTCTTGGCTCAAGGCATATTTGTTCTGAGCAGGTATGGAGAGATAGCATACAATTTTTCTGAATAAATACTTACATATTGTCTAGATGTGATTTCTTTGGGGAAAGTATTCCACATATATGGCATTACCATAGAAAAAGCCCTGTTATCAACCTCTGCTCACTGTGGCTCAGGTAGAAAGAAAAGGGATGCACCATGGACCCCCAGATGTTAATATGAGAGGTCAGGTATGCATGTATGGTAGTAAAGTGTACTTAAGATACTCTGCCTCCAGAACATTTAGGGTTTAAACAGGGTCAAACAACAACTAAAGTGGATGGAACAATTTTGGAGTAATATACTTCATCCCAGTTGGTTCCAGCTGGTCATTTTAGCTCCCACATTTTAATCCAATTACAGTCTATGAATAGTCTTGAAAACCCCTCAGAGTCTCACAGAAAACCCCTCACAGTCTAAAGGGAATTTCAGATTACCCCCTTTAAGCCGTTATTGTACCGTCTTGGAGTAAACAGGTACAGGGGTGGCCATTTCACACAGCCTTTCCCCTACCGGTAAGGAGCCGTCTCTGAAGAGGTTTGGCATTTCAAACTCCGCCGCTTTGTTTTCCTGCCCTTTTTCGCCCACGCGGGCGATCTTCTTTTAAAAAAATGTTCTTTTAAGTGCACTATAGCGCTATAACACAACACCAAAACAGCACAATAGCGACCCCATTGGAATACCTGGACTCCACTGAGATACATAAGATTGGGGGATTTAAAAATAGGAAGTGGAAGCTCGGGAACGCACAGTTTGAGAGCATTTTTTTAAACACTAACTCCTTCTACTCTTGCAAACAGCATCCTCCTTTTGATGGCCAGCATTTCAGGATGCCATGCCTCCAGGGGGGACCAGGGGATCCCCTATACTGTCAGCCATTGCTCCCTCTAAGATGAGTTAGTGTAAGCTGGCTCACAGTTTTTTAGCCTCTGGCTCACATGTTTTTGTTTTAGCTCAGGAAGAATGGCTCCAGAGCAAACTAATTTATGCAGTAGCCAAATAGCTTGCTCACAATTCTAATGTCAGTAGCTCACAAAGTGGAATTTTTGCTCACAGGACTCCACAGCTTAGCGGGAGCATTGCAGAGTTACAGCTTATCTCCTGCCTACAGATATCAGTTCTCAATCTTAGTCTGATGGAAGTTTATCTTTGATACTGTATGCTGTGAGTCACTGAGGAAGCATTTAGGATTTAGGATTTCTAGTTTGTGAAGAGTAATATATGAAGACCATGGAAGATTGAGATTTTTGATAAAGATTTTGTATCGAAACGAACGGCTTTACTCGAGAGGTTCGTAATCTGCTCGTCTCCACGCCACTGCTGTGTCTGGTTGGCGCTTTATAGCTGAAAACAAGGATTAAAACAACATGAGAGCATCACAAGTTTAAGTGCTTGTATTATTGTTATCCATTTGTGTGCACGTTTGCAGCAATTTTCCATTACTTGTTACTCTTTATTGCTGTACCCATTGTATTATTGTACATTAGGGGTGTGTCACCTAATATGCAAAGGAGCTACAAAAAGAGCCCTGGAACAGCAGAGCAAATGCTAGATGCAGACTGGGCCTGAGACTAAATTAAGAACAATAAGAAAGATGGTTAAAATAGTTGTGAAACTTTCAGGAGAGGTTTTGCATGCAGAATGCTAATTTGAAATTTTTTATAGAACTCTGTACTCTTCCCCCCCTTTCTTTTCCCTTCCCCCCTTTCTATATATAAACTAATAAAACTCTATTTTTTAAAAAAGACACACCTGCAATCCAGGCAGGGTTAAAGTGGCTGGGGGGAAAGGAAGTTCTTTTTTTTTTGGGGGGGGGAGCAGTTGGAAAGAGGGAAAAGGTTAATCTCTGCCCACTCTACAACTGCATGCTACCCCTTCCAAGGATGCTTTGCTGCCAAGAAGCAGCTGCCTGGCTAACACTGCACACAGCTGTGTTTGTAACATTTAGTTCGGCCCAGAGACAGTCAAACACCTGGCTGTCCTTCTGAGTCCCAGTGCAACCCAGGAGAGGAGGCAGTCCCTGAGACTGTAGAAAGCCAAAATAATAAGAGTCAGCATCTTCAGCTGTGACCTGACAACTTTGAGAAATCCATGCAGCTCCTTGAATGCTGGTGATGTTTTGGAACGATCAGCTGTACACATGAATTTAAAGTCTGGTTTGTGGGAATGCCTGTGAGTCAGATCTTGGTGCCCTATGTTGGTGTCAAAGACACCACAGGAGTGCAAGACTGGAGACAGGAGTTCATTTATGAATGTATAAGAAATTGCAGTGTTTGCCCTCCTCTCTGCACTTCTCAGCTGCAATTACACAGGCTATTCAAAGCCTTTCAGCCTGGCAGCTGAAGGACATCTTCTGCACAGTCCTGAGTGTGCTCATTTTAGGTCACTTAGAACTTCCAACCCTCAGTCTTTCTGAAACCATGCAAAGTATCACAGACATTGTAGCTAGAGTCACTTTAGATCATTGACCTATTTCATAGCAATGTGCCCAGAGTTCTTTGGAGTGTAAAACATGATTTAGTTATTGTGCATTAGTTCCCCATCTAAAGAAAAGGAGTCTCTCTTTTTCTCTCTGTATCTGTGAAACAGCAGAATATAACAACCCATCATCAGTTTCCACATTGGCATGGAGAGCTTTTGATGTGGATAGGGTTAATGGGGATATGTGTGCGGCTTTAAGATGTAATACGACGAGGGCTTTATTGGTTGTTTTCACACATTTAGAAGTGATGCATTTTAATTGGGGATGCCATTCAAGCAAAACAAGCGGGTGCTCAGTTCTGATTCATGTTTCAGAACACATGTTGCTATGCCTCAAGGAGTGTTTATATCTCAATACACCCCATGGTTTTGTTATGTTATTACAGTACATTCTCTCCTTAATTGCCAACATTTATATAGGATACATAAACAATGCAAGAGGCCCAAATGCACTTCTATTAGTATCACACAACAAAATACTCTTATAGAGCAATCCTATGCATAATTACTCCCATCAAAGCCCACTGAATGGCACATAATTCTGCGTAAGACCCACTGTTAGACTGCTGTCATACTGGGACACTTTAGTGTTGCTCAGTCATTCCTTTCCCACAGTTAGAAACTATATTCTTCATAAATATTCAGCTATGCATAAGATCCTACACTGTATTTACTCAGAAGTACCATTCAGCAAAAGTTCTGCAGCTTCTTCCATTTTCCTTTGTTCACAACCTGATGAGTTATTTCCCATGGGTGTGGCATTCCTGAAATAATGGTAAATGTTTGCCCTTGTTTCAGTGGGGTGGGTGTTTAAGCACTGTGCAGTCAAACTGATTGCTTTTTTATTTTATTGTTATTATCAGTTTCATAATAGCACTATAATGATAATAAAGATGAGAGTGGCTTTGGCTGCAAAGTGAAAAGCAGTGCTTAAGTCTCCTCCCCAAAAGACAAGAACTGATGATTAACAACTGATTCATGAACATTGTGGCTAGCAGGTGGAAGAGAATAGAAAGTAATTAAGCTCAGAGCAGAAGGAAAAGAGGGGGAAATATTAAGGTAGTCCTGAGAAACCTCAGTACTGCTTTGACTGGCCCCTCTGGAAGGGTTGCAGTTGTGTGTTATGTTAAAGAATTACACAAAGTTTTTCTGGGAAAAGATGGAGGGAAAACAGTAGAATGTAACTGGTTGCCAACAATATCGTCTGGATTCCCCACTAAAGCTGTATGACTGAAGGTAATTTCACAATTGCATAGCAATATTCTGTTTCTGTTAGCTGCAGCTCTTACTCTGTATTCATGTACAAAGATGTCTTGTGTGGGGCAGTGTGCCATGGCATTTCATTATGCCACCAGCCAGACTCATTCCCATATCAAAGAATATTACATCACCCATTTGACAAGTGAACTGGTCTCTTTGTAGTGACAGTTAAGGACTTTTCTTCCATGGTGCAAGAACATGACAGTGATGGCCAGAATGCAGCATCTGCTGAGAAATGCTATCAGTCCCTCGCATGGCAACCCTATCGAGTGTCTCCCTGGAACAGCCTTTTAAACCACAAGTATGAAAGACTGTAAGTGTTGATCATATTTGTTCTTCTTCATTATGATCTCAGTTGGCATGAAAGGGTACAGAAATAAATGGCATAATAGACTTTCTCAAGAACAAGATGAAGCACATGTCTGTTCTACAGATTCAAAGTGGTTAGACTGTTATGGCTCTCCTCCCTTCACTTCTTTGGTTATCCTGGAGATTAAGACCCAGATAGAGAACAGAAATTCATAGCACCCTCAGAAAGATACATTCTCCTGTATTTGTTGATGGTAATCAAAATGGTAGAGAGGGTTTAAAATCAGGTAAGTTCACATAAGATGCTGCCTGCTGGACACGGTGTTCACAGAGTGAGGCAGCTGCAAGAAGTTCCACAGGCTGGACTCTCTGGCCCTACTCTTACTGCCTGTTGCTGCTGGCACTGATTTGGGGTTCCATGTCAAGTCAAGCAATGTACTTGGGACTGCAGTGATCCTGTGGTAGACTAATTACTTTTAATGGACCCCATTGTTAAGTGTTGGTTGTCAGTGTTATTTCTTATATATTAATGTCCCATTTTATGAATAAGGTAGTTTATTTCTTGGAAATATATCATCCCAAGGTGTTTCCCCCCCCTTTTAAACAAAAAGGTAATGTTAAGTCGGCTACTTAACAAGAGTCAGAGAGTGATTTCAGCCAGTGATTCAGCTTTAATGAGCAACGCTTAACACAACCAGAACAGAACAACCAGAACAACTTGTGCATTGCAGCTGAGCTCCTTTTAAACTCTCCCGGGCTAATGTAGCCCCGCCCTACTGTACCTAACAACCAATAGGATTGTAAAGATAAAGTCCAATCACAGACGTTCCCTCTCAGGGAACTGGGTGTTAGGTGATTGGTCGGCTCTTCCTGGGCTACCAATAGGAATTGAGGAATTAGGATCCTTGCCCAGGACGAAGCTTTGCATGGTGTTCCAATGAGTGAGTTCACATACAGTTTACATTGAATTGAATACACCACAGGTAACTTGGAATTATTTTTTGGTTTTGTTTCCCTTTTTTAATGCTTTTTAATGAACAATAATCTGAACACACTATAGCAAGAATATGGGGGCCAACACTACTAAATATATGAAACAAATTTTTAGAGTTCATAGTATTTGGAGGGTTTGTTGCATCTCTTTTAATAAGAAGGATTACGTGTTTTCTATATAGAAACGTTTAAAGCACAGATTCTTAAAGCCTTGGCTTTTTATCTTTTGTCAATCTGATATCCTTTTCATCAAGCTCTTACAAATTCAGAAGTGAATGAGCTTCCAGTTATGAACTAGTTCTCTCTGAGTGCTAAAATTGAGTGGAAAAGTGAGTCTCAAAGGAACCTTTTGCTCTTTTTCTTCACCGTTCTGTTGAAGAATAAAGCTGATATAAATCTTTCTTAAAATCCTTACATTAAACCCTTCTAACCTCTAATGGCCAAGAAAAAGGATGAATCGAAAGAACTGCCTTTTATCAGCAATGTGGAATGAGGGTTTCCACAGTGTCATGTGACAAGAGATCATTGTTAAGGAACAAAACGGCCTTCTATATAATGAAGACTCAGTATCTTGTGCTACAGCTTTTGGAATGATGTATTACTTACACGCAAAGAGAGGCTTGATTGTCTGGATAGCTAATTCATTGCTTCTTTCAAGAAGATCTGTGACATCTTTGCCCCCCTGTGGAACAGCAGAAAATAAGTGAAACAAATGCATGTTATGTCTTGTTCTTGGTTGCACGCTTGGATTCCTACACAAGTAGTAGCAGTGCTCAAAAATGAATTTGCAAACTGTCAGTAACAGGGCATCTTTTGAAAGCCAGAGTTCTACATCCACTCCAGAATCTATCATGGGGATGGGAATAAACATGCAAAACACCTTTCTTTGTTAATTTATGTGACAATATTTACAGTGCTTCTTCAGTTAATTATTGCAAGATCGTGTGATCTTCTGTAGGAAGTAAATGGCTATGTGGCATTTGCTTCTGAGTTCACTTCTCCCAAGTTAGTCCTACATCTTAAAAAGTAGAAATAGGGAGGGTTTAAACCTGTCTGCATCTCAAATATACCCTCATTCTTGAATTATAACCTCTTAGTTTAGTCAAACCACATAATCTGTTGAAATAACTTCAGAGGCTCAAGAGGTGGAAGGGAATGTGGCAACATTTTCTCCCTCATCTCATAATGAGCACTCAAGTAAAAAAATAGTGTGGATGTTAATTTCTGATTATTAGCATTCCAGTTCTCAAAAGAAATGCTTGAGTACATGAATGATTTAAGATAGTTAGCAAAACTGTGTGGCTGGGACTCCTTGTTTGTGGAAGGCAGCAGTTATTTCTGAGTAATGTCCCTGATGAAGCAACATCTGAATCTAATTATAGAAAGGCAAATCTTGAAAAAAATACAGTGTATGCCACAAATAATGTGGCAAACAACCATCACATCTTCATTGGAACAAGCAGTAATAAAAAACAACCATAAAATATCCTTCTGTGTTGCACTGGTAGATGAAAGGGTTGCTTGATGTACACTCATAGTGCTCATGGCTAAATTACTTTACATTTAAGTACCACAAAAACAAAGGGCCTACTCCAGTGACTCCCTTTTGCTAAATAAGAAGTTTCCCCCCTATGGAAATGACACCACCTGTTGGAAGAAGACTGTGTCCTGACTTAGCAGAAAGCAGTTGTCGGTTCCAACCCAGTATCTGGGAGCCAAAGAACTCTTTTGAGTCTGAATCTGTCTTGCACTGTTGCACATACCCAGTGGGATGTTTTTGCATCTTAGTTTTCAACAGCAATCCCATTTTAAGTCTCTCCCCAGTTTCAGAAATGGCTTGTCATCTACGATGGCTGGTTCTAGTTGCTTTGGGGGAAGATGCACATCCAGTACTACCTGGTGGACAGGGAAATACTTACATGATTAATTGCATTCCAGACCCAAACCGTAAGGTTCAGCACTTGCCGATGTATGTGATAGAACAGGTGTTAGATATATCATAACATGCTATGGGGAGCTCTTGATCGTCTGTGGCTCTCTGCAATGCATGCCCTTCTTGGGTGACTCATGACTTCAGTCCACACAGTATAAAGTGTCTATAAAAGTGTTTTCATATGACATTGGTTTTTGCCATGGTTGGAACCAGTTACAACTACTCCAGAGACACACAGGAACATTACAGCTTCATGCCTGTGTATCAGTGAAGCAGCCATTCAGCAGCCTCTCAAGACCGTGTGTCATCTGTGGTAGAAGGAGCAGCTTGCTATTGGCATGGGATAATCCTGCTCTGCATCTTTCCATTGCAGGGAGGCAGTGCAAAGGGCCTGGGATCTTTTCCATTTCCTGATAGATCAGGAAGGGGGGAAAGACTTTCTTGAAATAATACCTTGGGAAGTGTTTCCAGACCCTTTTTAGAGGATTTTCAAGGCTTATATGAATACATACCCATACCCAAAAGCCAATTTAGAAATTCATTTGTACCTCAAAGATTAAAGTAAATAATGTGACTTATTGATATTACTGGAACATTATTCCGCTTACTTAAAAATATTTCTATTTTTATAGCCCGGATGTGGGATATCATGTTGTTGCAAACAAAGGATTTAGTTTTTCAGCAGCAGATGATACTTTTGTTTGTCAGAAGAAAAACCATTTCCAGATCACAGTCTACATTCGTGTTGTTGGAAATCCCAAATTTGTCAAAACCAATTTGGGACTGAAACCTATAGAAAGCTTTTACTTGAAGGCTTTTGGAATTAAGGCAAGTGAATCATGTTTTCATATTCCTAAGTAGTGACATGGTTAGTATCAGACATAAATGATTTTGTTACTCTCTCCATGGCAAAATTTATGGGGGCAATAATTAAACAACAGAAGAATAACACTAAGTAAGATATTATCTTATTTTATAATGTTATTTTTGGCTCAAGGTTATTGCTATATGAGCAGTACTAGATGATAGATAGATAGTTATATAGATAGATATATAGATAGATATATAGATAGATAGTTATATAGATAGATATATAGATAGATATATAGATAGATATATAGATAGATATATAGATAAATGTATAGCTAGGTATATAGATAGGTTGCTGTAGATTTTCCGGGATGTGTGGCCGTGGTCTTGGCATTGTAGAACCTGACGTTTTGCCAGTAACTGTGACTGGCATCCTCAGAGGTATAAACACAGAAAGATGGAATACTCTCTGTGTCAAGGTAATTTAGGACCTGCTTCACACAAAGCAGCTGTTGTGCCCTGAACCACAGACACATCCCATTACAATGGTTTGATGTAATGGTTTAACCATTGCCCCAATTCAAGGTAATTACAAGGAACAGTGACTTGCTCTTCTGATGAATTTCTCCTGTTCTCATGATCCTATACCACTAAGAAGGTTCCCTGGCCGCATGGCAAAGAAAAACCAGTTCTGCCATGTACTCTAGTGGATGTTACCCTCCCACGTTTCTCCTTGGCCTTCTAATCCGCAGTCAAAAGTCCAAATTATTTGGGTTACTATTTCTTTCCACCTTCAGTTATGGGAGTAGACAGACACAACACACAAATTGGGTTCATAACACTCTGGCCTGCCTTTACAGCACTCTGGACCGACCTTCACAAATGAACTGACAAATCGAGCATACAAGTGAAGGACCCTCAAGGACTTTTCTCTTCGCCCACTATTTCCTCTTCCCCTTCCCTGGAAGCCCCCATAGCCTCTATCTTTTTCCTGCTTCCTTCTGTCCTTCCCACCCAGCAGCCAGCCTACCTTTTTCTGTCCCCCCATCATCAGCTTTCCATTCTTCCGTACCTCTGGCAGCCTCTCTCTGGGAAAAGTTTTATTTATTTATTAAAATACTGTCAGGGGTCCACAGATGGAAGTGGAAGTGGTAGGAAAGCCCTGTTGAACAAGAGGAACTTCTTCTGTGGTCCTCAAGATTCCATTTGATGGGTTAATATATAATCTTTGAAGGACTCTGAGCCCTCTGTTTATATTGTGCCATTTTTATATATAATGTGGAGTTAGAATAGAGTACGAGACACAGTGTTTAGATTGGCTATGGGAGACTTCACTTCAGGTCCCTGTGCAACCTTGAAGCTTACTGTCTTTTGCCGAACCAGTTTCATAGGGTAGCTGTGATGATAAAATGGGATAATTCCTGTATAAGCTGTCCTAGACTTCAATGAGGAAATGTGGGATGCAAATGTAATAGGTGTTTGGTAGTACACTTTCATTGCTCCATGCTGCTCAGTTTCATCTGCCAGTCTAGTAAAATATAAACAATGGGTGGAATTTAGAGAGCTCCTTGTGCAAATGACAGGCAATTCTGATCATTGTTTCCTGCCAGTTTCTCCTTCCAGATGTAGGCTCCCACTTTGCATTCCACTGTGTTCCAGAGGAACACCTTTCTCAAACCTCAGAAGAGATCTGTGGGGTGGATTCAAGGGGCTGTAACAAGAAAGAGAAGGTAGGAATGTTCCATTATATCAGTCAATCTCCACTTGTGTCTTCAGAATCCCATCTGGTACGGTTTGGCATATCCCCAATAAACTATGAATGCCCTAAAGTTTGCATATACACTCTTCATCAGAAAGCACTCTAATAGGCTGATGTCCTCAGAAAGTTGCATTGTTTTTAATTATTCTTGAAAAGGTTCTTAAATTGTCACAATTCTCTTGCTTATTATTTCTTTATTGCAGATGGAAGCACCCAATCAAGTGATTGTAGTTGAACAATCTCAGTCTGACCGAACCAAAAGACCTTTCTATCTATTTAAGTAAGTGGCGGGGGGGGGGAGATACACACCCTATAATGTTCTTAACTAGTGTTATATTTGATCTAATATTCCATTCTTCTTTTAGAAAGCTAAGAGTGCCTTCCATAGGCCTCTTGTTAATTGCCAAACTAGACATTGCTCAGGACAAGGCCTCTTTAGCTCTGCCACTATGCTCCTTAACCAGCCATGTGGCCCCAATTTCCTCTTCACCAGCCAGCAAGCCATTTTATTTTGTTGTTAGTATAAGCTCATAAAATAGATTTTAGGCCTTCCACTAATTTGTGACTGAAAAGTAATTGAATCCTCCTCCATAGTGGTATGAAGAGATTGAGATAAAGTCTGTGACTGATGTCTGATCTAAAACATTCCTGTTAATGGCCATACGCCAAAGCAGAGTTTGCTTGCTAGATTTCTGCCAGTCCCTATGATGCTTGCTTCCTCAGAGTACAGATAACCCATAGAAATCTAATCACAGTCATATGTTATCAAGTAAACGTCTACAAGACAGCCCCATACAGAGAAGAATGTGTGTCATCAGCATTTCCCACTCTGTTGGGTAATACCATTGCAAATAGGTAGGGGAACCTTTGTTCTAGGTTTGGATAAGGGATGAGCATGAACTGGCTCATGAATTAAAGTTCGTAATGAATTTTGGCCAGTTCATGGTTTGCAAACTGAAGCTTGCAGCAGGTCAACCAACATGAACTTTTTACAAACTTTTTACAAAGTTTCAAGCAATTTGTGGTGGTTTGTGGTGGTTCATGAATGGATACATTCCCAGATAGTGTCCGGGTGTCCGGTCAATCAAAATGTTTACCAAACTTCAAAGAAATTGTGTGTGTGTGTGTGGGGGGGGACAGAATTCTCCAGCCTGTGCATTTGGTGTGTGTAGCTTGCAGGGAGTCCATTTTATACACTTTTAAACCTGTGCCTGACATTTCCCCCCCAAAGCACTTTCCTGGAGGCATGCTCGGGGGGGGGGGCTATAACTCAGACCTCCTAAATCCAATCTGCACATATCTTTGGAGGGAATGTAGAGGAGCATGGGGGGGGGGGTTCCCTGAGAGTTTGATGCCTCTAGCTTGCTTGGGGTCCTTTCTATACACTCCCGAATCTGCACCTGTCATTTCCCCAGAAAGCACTTTCCTGGGGGCACCTTCTTTAGGGGGCTGTAACTCAGACCCCATAAATCCAATCATCACCACGTTTGGGAGGACATTAATTCATAAGGTCGCCAGAAGTCGGAAGTGACTTGACAGGACTTAACTCACATATTTCAAACAAGAGCACAGTTTAACAAGTCCAGTTCTTTCTGTGTCTAGAGCTGCATTGACAACAGCTTCCTTTCACCCTATTCCTGCCCACATCAAATCCTGGAGTGGACTGGGGCAGTTTAAAATACTCACCTGGATTAAAAGGGAGCGGAGTTGTCAGATCACCACTGTTAGTACACTCTAATTTTCTCTAAGGAGAATGTCCATCCGCTCCAGTTCCTTGTTCCTGCGGCCTGATCAGTTGTCTTGGAGAGAAGTACAACAGCCATACCTTCTTCCTGATGCATGGGGAATCAATAGCTAGGTTTGGCTTTTGGCAATAAAACCAACATAGTTGCTTGGCAAATGGACTGAATGTTGTGTAGTGGGTTAGCCGCATGGAAGAACCGCTGAGGCACGCATAGTACACAGCACACTTTATTAGTACACAACACGCACACCTACCAACGGCCGAGCGGCCGCTTATATACATTCTGGGGAACCCCTGCGGAATCCCATTGGCGCATTCAAACCTCCTGCCAATGTCCCATTGGTTCCCTAGAGGCAGGGTGCAGGAGCCTAGACCTCATTGTTCTCTGGACTCAAGGTCCGCTGAATCGCGGGCGCCCAGTGGCGGTCTGCGGACATAACACTGAAATCTCCTTTTAGTGGGAACTACGTTTTTAAAAACAATAATTCTCTATGCCTTACATTTTGAGACCAACAGAGAAATCTAGTAAGGAATGCGTTTTACTCTTTTTATTTTCAGTTGTCTGTTTCTATGCTTTATTCAAACATATTTTGGGGGGGTCACATATAAAGGTTCTGCTTCAGGTTGTTCCCCTTTTAAAATCCACAAAATGTTGGACTTCAGTCTAAAATCAGTGAAGATCTGGCAAAGCTTTTTGCGGCCCCAGCACCAAGGGGAGGTTCAATGAGGGCAGAGACAGAGAGGGCGGCCATGGTGGCTCTTACCAGGGTGGAGGGGGGTGGGCCAGTGATGAGTACGGGAAGCTGGGGCCCACCTAGCCCAACTCCAGAACTTAAGGAGTCAGGGATGGTATTTTTAACATTAATAGTTTCAGGTCCTATGTGACTGCATTTCTGTGTAACCCATGGGTGGTGACAGGATTATCTTTGAGGATTTAGTGTGCCAGCATTTTTACTAGTGATCTCAAACTCTCTCTCTTGGGCAGCCTCTTTGTGTGGTAAATGGAGGCCACAGTAGGGTTGCCTGAGACTCAGCCATAATTAATTATTTAGCCAGACATTTATATCTCACCTATCCCCAAGGACTCAAGGTGACTTACAGAAGCAACATGTTGTTACAAAGACAAAATAAAATCAGCATCCATATCCAACAGCATACATAAGATGGTGCCCATCAATCTTCTGCAACATCTGCCAGAAAACTTTCTGAAGTAGGATACCTTTATGTGCCTTCTGTAACTCTTCTGTCTGACTGTTCCAGAGCAATGGCCCTGTTATGAAAACCACTCTTGCTTGACCTAAAGAGCGACTTGAGAGAAGGCACAGCAAGGAATTAGCTAGCACATGAAAGTAGTTTTGGAGTCCCAGGACATGAAGAGTATTAAAGGTGTTAAATCGACTACTTAACAAAGAGTCAGAGAGTGATTTCAGCAAGTGATTCAGCTTTAATAAACAATACTTAACACAACCAGAACAGAACAACCAGAACAACCTTAGCACTGCAGTTGTGCTTCTTTTAAACTCTCCTGGCTAATGTAGCCACTCCCACTGTACATAACAACCAATAGGATTGTAAGAATAATGTCCAATCACAGACGTTCCCTCTCAGGGAACTGGATGGTAGGTGATTGGTCGGCTCTTCCTGGGCTACCAATAGGCATTGAGTGATTAGGATCCTTGCCCAGGACGAAGCTTTACATGGTGTTTCAATGAGTGAGGTCATACACAGTTTTCATTGAATTGAATTGAATACACCACAAAAGGGAAAAACCAACACCTTGAATTGGGCCTGGAAGTGAATAGGTCGTCAGTGCAACTGTTGAAGCGCAGGTGTTATCTGTTCTAGTCATCCAGCCCCAGACAGAAGCCCCAGACAGAAGCAACTGTTGAAGCGCAGGTGTTATCTGTTCTAGTCATCCAGCCCCAGACAGAAGCCTGATTGCCTACCTTTGTACCAATTATAGTTTCTGGGTCATCTTTGAGGACAGCCCTGTGCACTGTTTGTTACACTAGTCCAACCTGAAGGTCATGGCAGTGTGTGTAGTGAGGTTGGCAGAGCTGAAGTAAGGTGATAATCTTACAAGTACTATGTAATTGAAAGAAGGTGCTCCTAGCAACAGTTAACAGTTAATAAGTCGGGCTCCAAGAACACCACTCCCACACTCTTCGCTTGATCTGTTAGAAAAAGTATAATTCCATCCAAAGCTGACAGATCAGTCCCTTCCAACATCCCTGCTTTCCCAACTAGCATCCTTTAGATCATATCTGAATTCAGTTTCAGCTTGTTCCCTTCAGTCTTGTGACCATAGTTATCAAGGAACTATTATTTTTATTCACTGTTCAATATCTTGATGCTGATGTTTATTAGCAGCTTCAGTATGGTTTCCTAGAATGTCCTCTGTCTCTGCCTTTGTTTAGAATAGAGGTGTCAAACTAATTTGCTACAAGAGCCAGATCTGACATAAGTATGACCTTTTCCAGCTGGGCCATGTGTGCCATGAAACATAATGCCAGGCACAAGAGATATAAACTTTATAAAGGACAGCAACTGCTAAGCTCCAAATTGGTTTGTCCTCACCCTAAGGCCCCATGACCAGGAGTGGGGACAGAGGAAAACCCACATGGGCGGACTGGAGAGCCAGTGGTGCAGCACTGGGCAGATGTTCCGAAGCTGCCTGGAGGGGGGGGTAAACCCCTTCCCCAGCCCACTCCTGCCACCAATGCTGTGAGCCCAGGCCTCAGGGTAAAAACATGAAGTGGCACAGTGTTGTGAGCTCCCTCCTACCCCCAACCATCATGGAAGGGGACTAGGAAGTTGAACTAACACCCCATCACCACCTACAGAAGCGGGGAGGAGGTGGCCCAGGTCCGAGGCTACGTGCATGGCAGGACCCAGGCCAAGCAAAGCCTGATGAGCTGGAGATGTCCATGCTGCAGCCGCCACCTCTGACCGAGGCCACCAAGTGATCAATGGCAGGGCAATCTTTGTGACCGCCTCTCCCAGTATGCCCCTCGAAGAGCGTTATGCTCAGGAAATAAGAACTTGCTGGTGGTCCCTGGCCTGAGAGAGGTCCAGCTGTCCTTGACCAGGGCCAGGGCCTTCTCAGCCCTGGCCCCTGCCTGGTGTAATGCTCTGCCGGAAGACATCTGTGCCCTGCGGGAGCTGTTATCTTTCCACAGGGCGTGTAAGGCAGAGATGTTCCGCCGGGCTTTTGGCTGAGGACAGCGACAGGACTACTTCTGGCACTCTTATGTGGTTCTTCATTCCTCATAGCCCCTCCCCCAGGGAGGCTGGGGAGTTAGGATTTTCTGCCATCTTAAGTATTGTATATATACTGTTTTTATTTATTGAACTGTTTTTAATGTAGTTGTATGTGACTATATAGTATTGTTGTAAGCCGCCCTGAACCCTACCTGTGGGGAAGGGTGGCCTAGTAAATCAAATTTAATAAATAAATACAAATGCTGGGAGTTCAAGCCAGAGATCATTGGCAAGCTGCACCACCCCCATGCAGCAGCAGCTATCCCAGGCCAAAGGCCACCAGATCATCTAATGGGGCTGCACATGTGGCAGAGGCCCTAGGCCACACAGTATAACTGGAGATCATTGGCATGGCCCCCCCTCCCGAGGTGGCAGCCGCTTATGGCTGAAGGCCGCTGGGTGGTTCATGGGGGAAGGAGGCCTGGCCATCCAGTTGTGTGCTCAGTGGTAGGACTAGGCTCCCCAATGTGTGGAATAAACTTCCTAAGAATGCCCCCCCCAATGGGCCAAAGCACAGCCGCTGCATGGGGGCACGCGAATATGACAGTACTGCTGGCCGCCAGCAGGCCCCAGCAAAGAATCATCTCAACCCCCATGTGCAAACACGGATCCCTGTGGCCATCTGGGACAGCATCCCCAGAACTGCAGACTGAGCAGAGAGGTGCACAATCTTGGAACCTCGAGCCAGCATGAATGTACCCAGGGCTTTTTTTGTAGAAAAAGCCCAGCAGGAACTCATTAGCATAATAGGCCACACCCAACAGCAGACACTCATTAGCCTATTAGGCCACACCCCTGACAGCACAGCTCATTAGCATATTAGGCCACACACCCATGTTACCAGAAATGTGGTGATCCAGCCACGCCCACCTTTTGCTTCTTATTCTGTTGACCTTGTTTGTGGTCAAAACCCAGGGCTTTTTTTGTAGCAGGAACTCCTTTGCATGTTAGGCCACACACCCCTAATGTAGCCAATTCTAATGCGTTTCTGCTGTTGGGTGTGGCCTATTGTGCTAATGAGTTCCTGCTGGGCGTGGCCAACTCGGGAGCCAGCTGGAACTCCATTTCTGTGCGTTCCTGCCCAAAAAAGCCCTGAATGCACCTATGGTGGCTTCCAACTTACCAGTGAGGCTGCCACTGAAGCTAAAGGGTTCTGCTTGACTGCTGCAAACAAGGTTGTTCTGCTGTGCTGAAGCCATAATCTGAGTGGCTCCGCCCATTCACCTCCCCCAGCAGCTTCTTGTTCCCTCTCTTGCACCAGTTGCTTGTGGACTGGATAAGAGCCCTGAACTGGCCTGTTCTGGCCGCTGGGCCTTATGTTTGACACCCCTGGTATCATTAAGGTGTATCATTAAGGTGAAGAGGTGCCTTGGTCACATTTCCAAAATGAAGTATGGGAAGAGGGAAACAACTCTTTTTCTTGGGAGCCTTTGAGGAGAGGGATCTCTCACCTGGGTGATGCAGACCCAAGGGTTAAAGTGTCCAAAATGTAGAATCACTAGCACTGCAGGGCCCATAACTGAGGACTAAAACATGTCATGTTTAAGAGGCCATACAGTATTACTAGAACATTAACAATTTACTACATTTTTTGTGCTTTAGAGGCATCTCATAATCTAAGTCCCTAAACTCTGATTTACTTTGTTTGTACATAAATCCAGCTCGGTCAAGGGCTCAACAGAATGTTTACCAAATGACCGCTCACAATTTACATTTCACCCTTGATCATTAGTATAATATGATATTACCTTACAGTAATCTTGACATACATTACCACAATGCTGTGTGGAAACCGTTGAACATTTGAGAGATGCTACAGCAATTAGAGAAGGAGGGGGCGACAGAGTCTTCTATTATTTGATTTCAAGGTGAACAAGCCCAAATTTGAAAAATTAATAGAAGTGGTAAACTGTTCTGTCTATCCTAGGGAGTCTGAATATTTGCCTCAGTTAAGGACAACATATTGGGCATCTCGTGGATAAGATAAGAATTTGCTGTACTGCTTTTCACTTTTGTATTACAGAGTTGATCTGCCAGAAGACCAGGTCACCAAAGTAACACTGGCAAGGCTGCACTTTAGTGAAACAACAGCAAATAATATGAGAAAGAAAGGGAAACCTAACCCTGATCAAAGGTAATATTTTTGATGGGATATATGTCACATGTTGCCCCTAATCTTTACATACATTTAAAGCTTTAAACCCTTCCCCTTGCTCTGACTTGCATAGCCCAGGCTAGCCTGATCTCATCAGATTGTGGAAGCTAAGCAGGGACAGCCCCCTGGTCCGTATTTGGTTGGGAGATCACCAAGGAATACCAGGTTGCTACACAGAGGCAGGCAATGGAAAACCAGCTCTGAACTTCTCTTGCCTTGAAAGCCATAAGGAGCCCCAAAAGTCAGCTGCA
Organism: Gekko japonicus; assembly: GCF_001447785.1. Lineage (NCBI taxonomy): Eukaryota > Metazoa > Chordata > Lepidosauria > Squamata > Gekkonidae > Gekko > Gekko japonicus. Next base: position 1,153,734 of record NW_015162474.1, on the reverse strand, counting down.
ACTTGACAGCAAAACAAACAAACAAACAAAAAAACCCTTAATCTCCTTTGTCATCTTCCCAGTTCTCTTTCTCGGTTCCACAGAAGTTCATCTGCACCATTTATTAAAATGTAAGGAAAGGCATGGGATCAGGGATGGATTGGGATAAGGGAGGCAACCCTTGGGAGACAGGTTTGTGGGGGATAGTCTGTGTCACATTCAGTGCTAAGCCTAGCACTGTTGTTCTACCTGGGGTTTCCAGGATACACAAATACAATGACAACATGTACACAAAAGAGCAAGGTCTACAAATCAGTACAGAGTTGGATATCCAAAGGTCCAGTCCAAGAGTCAGGGTAGGAGGGTCAAGAGTCTAGAGGTCTAGTTCCAAGGCTTGGGAACAGGTCAGGATTCAGGAGTCTGGGTCCCAGGTTTCAGGAACAAGCACAGGTTACCAGAGACAAGGAACAAGGCAGCAGGGTCAAGGCAGAGCTCTGTTCACTAAACAGTTCAACACAGAGAAGAGTAACAAGCAACAAGCACACCAAGCCTCGCTCAGTGTGTTCTTTTATCTGCACCTTTTGCTGACTCATCCTGAGGACCAGGTTTCGCTCATTACAGTCATGTTCACCTTCCTACAGGTGTGGGTCTTTTACTGTTTCCCTATCAGTCTGTCACTCCTGGTTCTGCAAGGACTCAACTCCAGGAACTAATGCTGACCGTTGCTGAGCAGCCAAGTGGGTGCTCCTTTGTCTCTCCTGAGCTGCCAAGTGCTCTCTTCTTCTACACTCTACTGGCTCAGGAGAGGATGGGGGTGGGGTGGGGAAAGAGCCAGCCTCCATGGCTTCTCTTTCTCCTGGAAGATCAAGCAGCCCGGCCATGATTGGGAAGCATTCTTGCTTTTAGATCTGACAGCAGCATTCAACACGGTTGACTATTATCTGTTGACCTTGCCGATGTTGGGATATGGGGGACTGCTTTACAGTGGCTTTCCTCCTTTCTCCATGGTTGGGGACAGAGGGTGACACTAGGGGAGAGGACGTCCTCACATTACCCACTTGAATGTGGAGTGCCGCAGGGGGCAATCCTCACTCCGATGTTATTTAACATTTACATGTGCCCCCTTGCCCAGTTTGGGCTGGGTTGTCACCAATATGAAGATGACACCCAGCTCTATCTGTTGATGGAGAGACGGATGCTACACCAGACATTTTGGATAGAGGCCATTGCTGGATGGTTGTAGCAGAGCCGGCTGAAGTTGAATCCAACAAAGACAGAGGTCCTGTACCTCGGTCATGGGGGACTGGGGTCAAGAATCAGGCTCCCAGTCTTCGGTGGGGCAACGTTGGTGCCAGCGCCATGGGTAAGGAGTCTCACTTACTATGGAAGCCCAGGTCACTTTGACTGCCAGATCGGCCATTTATCATCTTCAGCTGGTCAGGCAGCCGGTTCCCTATCTTACTCCTCAGGACTTAGCTACAGTGATCCATGCAGTGATCACTGCCAGACTGGATTATTGTAACTTGCTTTACGTGGGACTACCCTTGGGCCTGATCCAGAAATTGCAGCTAGTGCAGAATGTGGCAACATGCTTACTGATGGTGACGCCTTTGTGGGCACGCATTCAGTCGATGTTGCACCAACTGCACTGGCTGTCAATCAAATACCAGATCAGGTTCAAGATTATGGTTTTGATCTTTAAAGCCCTATGCAGCCTGGGACCATCATACCTGCGGGACTGCCTCTCCCCATATGAGCCCCAGAGAGCTTTACACTCTTCCAATCAGACTTCCTGGTGATCCCTGGCCCAAGGGATGTCTGCTTAGCCTCAACCAGAGCAAGGGCTTTTTTGGCCCTTGCCCCAACCTGGTGGAACATGCTCGCACCCGAGATCAGGGCCCTGAGGGACCTGCTGTTCCACCAGGTTTTTGGTTGAGGAGGCAGACATCCAGCCATTCTGGCCTCCCCTGTTCATGGCCCCTACTCAGTTCCATGCTACTTTAGATAACACTACTTGGGCACTGGAGCTTTTTATTCACCTGATATGAGGCATGGGTTCTTTTTTGTTATTATTTGTTGTGCCATCTGTTGTTTTATTGGCTTTATCACTTTTATTATTTTATTAATCTTTTGTTGCAAGCCGACCTGAGCCCACTCATGGGACAGGGCGGGGTATAAATAAATAGACAGATGATGATGCTTATGCTTCCCCCGTTGGGTCTGCTGTTGGATCCAGCTGCTCAGGTGGGGATTCTGTCGATGTGGGACCTGATTCTTCAGATTCCTCCTCATCCGAGGAGGTGGCAGCTGGCTGGCCCATGACAGTCTACTCAACTGTCCACTCAATGACTGAAACAAATGAAAGATAAGAGTTCCGATAATACTGCTTTAACACTAGTCCACATGATGTGGATATACTGTTCAATTTCTTGATATTAGTACATTTCAGTTATTCTTAAAATTGGAAAAGGTTTTATAAATTTTGAGGAAACAGCTTCCCTTATCTTTGCAGGTGTCTATATGTGTTCACACACAGATTGACAGTGTGCAAGTTTAGTAATTTGTATGATGGTCAAATGATGCACATGAATTGTGCATCAAAGTTGTGAAATGGGCTGGAAAAGCAGCAAAAAATCAAAAAGTAGGCCATATGGGGGAGGGCTTAGAAGATGCTCCATTCCTGGGGCTCCATTTGATCCAGGGCTGGCCATATATGGTGCTGCCCCAGTGTCGTGCAGTGGTTAGAGTGCTGAACTAGGATCTGGGAGACCGAGGTTCAAATCCCTACTAAGCCACAGAAGTTCACTGTGTAATCCTGGGCCAGTCAGACACTCTTGGCCTAACCTACCTGATGCTGATGGCAAGGAGAAGGCTCCAGTGGGGACAATGCCAGCAAGGTAAGTCTGGGCTGGATTCCTCTCGCCCCTCCCTTTCTGCTCCTGCTGCTGGGGAAGGAGGAGAAATACAAAAATAATGGTCCCAAATTTTGGGGACCCCACAAAATCCTGAACAAGTAACAACATTTGGAAAAAAACCCAGGGTAATGAAAATAATGCCTTACCTGTGATCTGAATCTGAAATCATTAGAAATTTTTTCGACGTGTCCATCCCCAAGGTCACCCAGCTGGCTGCATGTGGAATAGTGGGGAAATCAAACCCAGTTCTCCAGTTTAGAGTCCACTGCTCTTAACCACTACACCAAACTGGCTTTATCCACTTTAACCACTACACCAAACTGGCTTTTAAATACGTCTGGGATAATGTTCTAACTTTAAAATAAATTGATTTAGATACTTCAAGTTGGTGGTTGGATTATACGCCGTCAGTCAAGACCAGTCGTATTTGGTGACTGCTCATGTCTCTGAAAAGATCATTGTCAGGGTAGGTCCAAGCGAGTATCATTTGAGCTTAACGAAATGAAAGAACCTGAGCCAGTGAGGGGCTGGTGGAACACTGTAGCTAAGGAAAGAAGTTGGAATCTGGGAAAGTTCTGGTTCAAATCTTATCCTGGCCACAGACAAGCCAGCCCCAGTCTCCCATCTGCAGTATGGGGATAACAAAGCAGACTTACTTCATGGGGTTGTTGTGAGGATTACTCAAATAATGCACATGCATTACAAATGTGCTATTAAATGAATTCAAAATATTAACAAAAAGATGCCCTTCATGAAGCCAGTTCAGAGTGATAGGTTTCTACATTCCCAACAAACTTTGTATCCCGAAAAGATATAATTGGATTTGGGATTTATGTAGTTGTTATATATATATATAGCATATTGCCGAAATCCCCATTCCGCCATGAAGCTCCGGAGATGACCACTATCCCTCAGCCTAACATATGCCCCACAGGGCTGTTCTGAGGATGAAATGGGTTAAGCCATGTATAATGTCCTGAGACCCCTGGACAAAATGGTCATAACAAATTGAAATGTCTTTGTTCTTTTCTATTTCTGCCATGAATAAAATCTCGATAGATAAACAATCGGAAGGTACACAGTAAAGATATCTTCAAACCAAAAAACTGTGTAACAATGAATATAATAAAACGAAATATAACATGTTATTTTTCATTTTATTATATTCATTGTTGCACAGTTTTCCAGTTTATGAATAAAATCTCGGCAAGATCTGTTTTACCCCAGGTGGTGCAGCAAAAACCAGCAAGCTTTGTAAGGGCAAAACTCCTCGTGCTCTGCTTTGCTTACAATTCTGGGAAAGATTAGACCTCTACCCACTGAGTTGTGGTTAACAGGCATATCAGATCATGCTCCAATTGTAGTGAGCTTGGCTCTGTGTGCCACAGATGGCAGAGCCTGGTTTAAAAAAAAGAAGAGGTAGGCAAGTAGCTCCTTGAATAAATGCTGACTTGTTGGGATGTTGCTTTGCTTAGATTCAAATTGGAATTTCATATTGATTGCTCTTCCATTTAAAATAAATTTGGATATATTGCTGCACCTGCATACGGCGAAGCTGCTTGCCTCTGATCTATTCAGTTTGCAGTAGAGATGTCTAAATATTACCATTGCAGGGTTCAAACTTTATGTTTGCTAGAGAGAGAGAGAGAAAAAAAACACCTTCCCTTCCATGTACCTATTCACTGACATGGCTGCAGCTGTGGCAGGGTGAGAGGTTTCCCCTCTTCCCTCTTTCTCTCTCTGTCTTTCCTGGTACCTTGAATTGTGTGTATATATACCAGTCACACCGCATTATTTATTAGTCCCTATCCAAAGAAATTAGTGGTGGGCAGAATTGGGCCTGGCATTATTTTCTTGGTGCACCCTGTCTGGAAAAAAACCAGGAAAACTGGAAAAATTCTCCCAGAGGCCAATTTCAAGTTGCAGAATTAGACTCAGAAAAGACCAAATTGTTCCATTGCTAATTTGGATGGGAGTTACCAAATGGCCTGGTGTGACAGGTCTTATTCTGTACTCATCCCACTTCCCTGAGGGTGAGAAATTCCAAATGCCTTCCTTTGATGGAGAGACTGCTGGATGCTCATGGTGTTTTATTTACAATACACAAACAGAGCACATTGGGAGCAGGCAGCAAGTCCCAAACTCCATGTCACTTCCCCAGAGAAAGCCCCTGCATCCTTAGGCGCTTTGCTTCCAGCCGATTCACACTTCTCTGGGCCAACCTGATGAGAGAGTGGGAGATCTGTGAGCAGATCTGTGAGGCATTTTTCCCTTCATAAATAGCTGCCAGTGGGAGGCCCCAGTCTGGATAGAAACCATAGTACATGGGAGAAAACATACTGTGCCATTTTCCCACTCTTGTTCTTTAGTGTGTCCCATAAGCTCAGAAGAGGTAATGTAGCACGTTCAGGTTCCCCTTTGTGAAGTTATTTTATTAAGCTGTGACTTTTATTGCTGTAAAAGAAGCACACAAATGCATTTCCTAGGAAAGATTTGTCTGCCCTATCTCTGTCTCCAGCCTTTCCATTTGCACGCTTCTAACTTAAAACGTTTTCAGGCCTCAAACCCTGCACAGTTTGAGAATGACAGTGATCTGCTCTGGCAGCGAGGACATGTTCCAGACTCTGTTGTTTGTCATGGTCGAGTAGGAATTAACACAGATGCACCAGATGAAGCCCTGGTTGTCTGTGGAAACATGAAAGTGATGGGGACAGTCATGCATCCATCTGACCGTCGAGCCAAACAGAACATTCAAGAGGTGAGTGCAGCAGAGCAATGAGGGTTTGTTAAATCTGCACTGGAGTCACACAAAGGCACATGAACATTGTGATAAAGACGACTGTGAGGCAGGATTGTGAAGTTGTGACATTGCAAAGGAGGCAGTTCAGACTAGCCTGATCTCATCAGATCTCAGAAGTTGAGCAGGTTCAGCCTTGGTTAGTATTTGGATGGGAGACCACCAAGGAAGTCCAGGGTTACTATGCAGAGGCAGGCAATGGCAAACCACCTCTGAAAGTGTCTTCCCCTGAAAACCCTCTAGGGTCACGTAAGTGAGCTGTGACTCGATGGTAAAGCAAGGTTACAAGCCGGTGAAACTAGCATGGTATATAAGTGGAAGGTTACATAAGTGCATTATTATTGGGCTGAAAGTAAGCATACAATTCTTGTAAATGAATAAAATAAGTGCAATGATGTAGATTTCCTGGGAGAAATGCTGCCTCTAACTGCTTATTTCATTTGAAGAATGCCTACTGGATTATTCTTGAAGAATAAAATTAAGGTAGATGAACTAATGGCCAAAGAGGAGAACGTGTGTGAGACAGAGAATAACCAAACCCCCCCCAGAGAAAATGAAAATAGGAATAAGTATGTAACTCTTTTTTAATGAACTATAGAGAACCAAGTAGGCAGTAGGCTAACCTCCAGGTGGGCCCTAGAGTTCTCCTGGAATGACAACTGATCTCCAGGCTACAGAGATCAGTTCTCCTGTAGAAAATGGCTCCTTTGGAGCCTCCTCTATTGCATTATACCTTGCTGAGGTCCCTCCCCTACATCCCCAAAGCTTCAGGAATTTCCCAACCCAGAGTTGGCAACCCTAGAGCTACAGGGGAGTGCTCAGGGATGAAATAGCAGAATGCATATATATATTCCTCTTATTTATCTAGAAAAGTTATATTCTGCCTCTCCAGAGACATGCTCTGGAAGGTTAGGTAGTAGAGGGACTGCAGGTGGGGAACACATTTTAGAAAGGTCCACTAGGTTAAAAAAAACACTTGCAGTGAGAAAACCAGCACAGGAAGCAAAGAGAAGAGGCCATAGACTTTTTCTCTCTGCTCTGCTAGTTTTCTATTTGTGTGGAATTTATTTAGTCCAGTGATAATTCAAAGTAGGCGTTGACTACCTGCAGTCAGGTGTAGCCCATCCTTCCACCTTAGGGCTTGGCCACCTTGTTTCCATCTCATTGTCCTGCATGTGCAATAGAGGTTCTCTTCAGTCTGAAGTGACCCTTTCCATGTCTCTTTTCCCCAGCCCTTCTTAAAAGCAACTCCAGGGAGGCACAGTCTTGAGTGGTGGACTTGTTCATGGATGGATCTTGTATTTTCCCCCTTTCAGATGTGTGTATGGGCTCTTGAGAGGAAAAACAGCTAAAAGGGATATATTAAGCTGTCCCTCTTTCACGCCAGATTGTAGCTTTCAGAGGCAGTTTCTGCCTTTGTACCCAACTAGGAGCTGGCACAGAGTTGTAGCTAAAAGAATGCACTGTTTAAACTCTGAAGCTATCTGGTTCATATCTCACCTCTGGTACGGCACCTTCAGAAGCCCAATATGATGATGATGATAACAGCCTAATTTACAGGGATGTTGTAAGGATTATAACATAACGATGTGTGAGGATGGATATATTTATCAATAAGGTATGTATTTGCCACTTTTAAAAGAAGTAGACAGCCCATTTAGCCACAAAGGGCAAAACAGAGGGCTTATCCAGCATTTGATTTGCTGGCATTTGTCTCTAAGGCGACTGGTGAAGGTGGACTTTCTACTCTTAAAATTTTTCCTTCACCCCAAAATCCAAGAAAGAATATGAGTTAAAATGAAAAAAGTTAATGAGAAAGACAGATAATGCCAGCCATGCCAAGTATCAAAAGCATGTACCTACTTGAAATCCTTGATATGACTTGAATGTATTAACTATATTAATATGCAACACCTTGTCTTTGGTGAATTAGGTTGATACACATCAGCAGCTGAGAAGAATAGCACAGATGAGGCTGGTTGAATATGACTACAAGCCTGAGTTTGCATCTGTTATGGGAATTAATCAGACCCATGAAACAGGTATCCAGTCAACACATCTAGTTGGTCAGGCAGAAAGTACCCCAAAACACCTTGGCCACTTATCCTATAGCAATACCCTGATGTTGCCTTGCTTTTCAAATACACATTGGCCCCAGTCACATGGGAGGATTTGCCTCGCAAGAGGGATGGATCGGGGGTGCATCAAGCGGGCGCGATCACACCGCAACATCTGGGAAGCGTCACACACCCATCCCCGATCCGTCCCTTCGGCTCGAAAACACACATTTAAAAGGTACTAGCAACAGAGCACTACCTTCTGGATGATGCATAGCAACTCCAGGCTTCTGGTCGGGGAAGCACTGGTAGCCTGTCGCAGCCAGCGCCGTTCCCCGTCCCACGCATGCGCACAACTGCGCTACTGCCGGTTTGCTGCACAACGTGTGATCGGCTGCCGGAGGACAGAGCCGCAGGGGCATGTCGGATCGCGCTCCCATGGTTCTTTTTGCTCTGGCTCTAATTTGCCTCCCTCTGGCAGTGGATCATCCTGCTCGTGTGACCGGGACCATTGTAAGATCCATGAGATGCAGGGTGGGCAATAGGGGGGAGGAATCCACCCTAAGGTCACAACCAGACATTATGAGTTGATGAAGATAATTTACACTGGTGAAGAGCAGCCTTCGCTTCACTCTTGGTCAGTTGTCAAATGCCCACCAGCACCCTAGATGAAGACGAGGGAGGAAAATTCTAATTGCTTTATTCTTGTGCTGTCCCCATCTATCACCAGCCAAGGCAGCCAGCTGAGCAGGTCCCTCTACTCATGGGGGAAATGTGTATCATCAGCAGATAAGGAAGCAGCACACTCCATTTTGCTCCTCTGAAGAGAAGGCAGCTGCCACCATAGTTGGGGCAGGGATGGCCACTGTGGCCACCAACTCCCAGAGTGAACAGCAGTGGCAGCTGCAGATGGGATGTGTGAAGAGCCATAGCAGAGATGGAGTCCCACCAGAAGGCATTTTGCCAAGGGCTCTCAACACCTGTGTACAACCTGAGAGAGAGACAGACTGGACAGATTGTAGTCTGTGGGCATTTGAGGTTGTTTTTGATAACATGGTTGTCTTTATTTTCATAAGCAGGAGTGATAGCCCAGGAAGTTCAAGAACTTCTGCCAAGAGCCATACGAGAAGCTGGAGACGTTGTATGTGAAAATGGAGAGAGAGTTGATAATTTCCTCATGGTTGACAAGGTACTCTAGAGCACTGCAAGAAAGATTTTTTTAAACAAGAAAGTGTCCTGAAACCAAAGTTCATGACCGAAAACCCATACAGTTTTCAGTGTTTGCCTTCAAGAGATGGGAAATTTGGGTCTTTGTTTTGGTTCTTCATAAAACAATGGGTAGCAATAGAAAAACAAAATCCAAACCAGATGAGTTTATTCATGGCAGGTTTAGAAGGATTGTGGCCATCTGTAGCTGGATGAGTTCTGTGGCCTTGTTCAGAGATGGAGAAGAATGAGTTGGCACAGCTCAGTGGCAGTGAGGTGGACTGAACCAATTCAGACTGCTCGTGTGATAGATTCTAGCTTTGAATATTCATTCAGATTAAAAGATAAAATAAAATAAGCTCCACGTCAGCAGAAAACTAGCACAGCGGATGGGAGGGAGAAATGGTCTACCATCTCTCTGCATGCTGTGCTGATTTTTCTGTTGGCAGGGGGTTTTTAAGATAGGAGAATATTCCCAAGCATGCTCCTTTATGATCTTCCACCTGACCTAGGGCGGCCAACCCATGGCTGGTAACCAGCAGGAGATGGGGAGGTGAGGACTTATGTTGTCATAATGATGTCACTTCTGGCACAGCCTGTAAGTGACATGACCATATGGGGAGCTCTCTAGCATTCATCTATTACAGGGCATTCTAGCATTCTGAGTGAATGCTAGAGTGGCTCCTTTACGCAGTGATGTAACTTGGAGGTTGTGCTGGAAGTGAAGTCATGACATCGGGTTCCGCTCACCCTCCCATTTCACTTGGCATTTCTGCCCAGCTGCATGGTGGTGGGCAGAGGCAGTGGGTAGTCATGCCACTTGCAATCTGATGCCAGTCTCTGCCACTTCGTTCCAGCCACCTCATTATCTTGTAGTTGTGAACCAGACCTTTGAGTCTGTGTTCTTGGCATGAAGTATTAGATTTCCCAGTGATTTCAACAACGTCCGTGGTGAATTTTAATTAAATGGTAGGCCTTATGCTTATTGAAGAAAAGCCATTTGCTTCAGTCTTTTCAAGATAAGCGAAAGTTTTTATTAATCTCCTAGGTTTTATGGAATATGGGGATTCTGGCATAAGGGAGATGGGATAACCCTGTTTCTGTCAGTTCAGATAAAATTTACTGTAGTTTTCTGTCCATTAGGGTTTTTTTTAATTAAATGCTAATATGAGTTTTCACCATAGCCAAGGGATTTGAGTAGGATCTTTTAGGATTTAGGGGGACCTGCATTCTTCTTTTCAAACAAATTATAATTTTTTGAGGAACTGGGCAAGCTCTGAAGCCGAATTGGAAGAGGCCGCAGATTCATATCACTTTCATGTGGCCCATGAGGCCATAAAATCAGTTTCATGGCTTCAAGCACATGAGTGCCTTAAAGATACTCTTCAGTAAACAAATTGTAGACTATCTTGTGTTGGTTAATTGTGTGGTCTTGTCACACTGTGTAGGTTTTGTTTATGCAGCAGCGTGACCTATGCAGCTGCACGCTATGGGCATCATTGGATCAAACAGAAAATCTCTAACATTGGCAGTGGTGTTCTGTGTGGCTTAAACATACGGCAGCAGTTTAGCAGCGTATGAAACAATAGCAATGTTATGCAAAGTCTAAATGGGAGCTTTCATATTTTGCAGTAGTGTGGGAAGGCAGTTTTATAAAATGCACCATAATAAAAATTATGATGATATGGGGGCCTTTTCATCTGCTCATGCCCAACCATGCAGGAATAATAGAGAAAATACATATATTTTTACACTAGTGAAGCAGAATGAAGTCAAATTAGTGACAGAGCATCTTGAACCAGATATCAGCCTGTTCATACAACCCAAGCATCTAAAAAGAGAACCAACATCCTGTGTTGGCTTGCCATTTGCCCTAGAGCAGCAAGCAAACTCTCACCCCCAGGCTCCACACGCTGCTGGGGGTCTTCACGCCAGCAGGAGCAGGGAGCAACGTTGCATGATGTTGCGACATCATGATGTCACTTCACATTTGTACATGGAAGCAACATCACACCGCTCTAGGAATTTGCCCATTGGTATGTTAAAAATGTGCAACTATGCTCCCTGGCCTCAAAATACTCCACTGATTGTCAGTGCTTGGCTGGCAACACCAAAATTCCTATGAGAAAAACCCCAGTTCATATGTCACTGTGAACTGCATCTGAGGCTTGCGTACAGGTGTCATGATAAAACCGATTTGCATGTCTGTGGCCCAGCAGCTGCAAGTGTGTGTGGGGTGCCATTCAACAAGCTGCAGTTTATTAATTCAGACATCACAACAAATCACTATTAGTACAAACTGTAGGTGGCTGCCTGGGATGGGAAAGGAAGAGACTCCTGCCACCTTGGCCTGCAGACTGTTACCTTTTCTGATTTTTGCTTCAGTATGGGTGTTTTTGGTGGTTGTGCAGGTGCAACTCTAGAGCAGTTGCTGCTCTAAAGATTTTTAGCAATTGTGGAAACAAACCTTTGAGGTCTGAGTAATATTGAGAAAGGACTCGGTACCAGCTTCAGTTTTGTAGTAATTGGGCCATAAATAATAGATGTCTTGATGTATTTGGGTTTGGGGTGATTATTATATAATCATTTGTGATTAAACTTTGAAAGCTGCTTTGATTCCTGTGATCCATGGGGAAAGTGGCATATAAACATTTTCAATAATTAAGCAATAGGTACACATCCTAATTTGTAATCCTGAATTCATGCCAACCAACACATCCCAGATTATTGTACATTTGGACATCATAACTAACTGGGTTTTGATCAAACCACCATCTACCCTGACTAGGGTTGCCAGGTCCCCTTGGGGGATTGGGGGGGTGTTCGGGGGGCAGGGATGCTCCAAGCCCCTCCCCAAGCCACAGCCACCCATGGCCACCCCTCTCCCTCCCCTCCTGCAGAGATTTAAAGGGCTTCAGCTGATCAGTGGGGAGCATGTTGCCTGTCGATCAGCTGGAGGGCTCTTTAAATCTTTCAGCAGGGAGGGAGAGGGGCTGTCACTGGCTACAGCTCCACTTGCAAAAAGACCCCTTAAAGTGATTGGGATTCAGTCCTGCACACCACAGCCCCCACCCCTCTTGCAAAAAAGACCCTTTAAAAGGTCTTTTTGCGAGTGGAGTTGAGGCTGGCGACAGCCCCTCTCCCTCCCTGCTGAAAGATTTAAAGGGTCCTGGGCCATGTACCCCCTGCCGATCAGCTGAAGCTCTTTAAATCTCTGCAGGAGGGGAGGGAGAGGGGTGGCCATGGGTTGGGGCAGGGCTTGGAAGTGGGGCTTCTGGAGGGGCTTCTAGAGCCCCCAGAAGGGGGGGAACCCCCGCTGGACCTGGGGGCTGGCACCCCTAACCGTGACATCTGAACACAGCATGTAGTGTACTAGTAGTACCTCTTAAAGAGGAATCCTACAAGTTGGGCCAGTGACACATTTTAGCAATCTATTTATTTGCATGTCACCTCTCCAGAGGCAAAGCAATTCTTACCACTTCACTGTGTTGCCCCGCGGTGCACTGAAATGCTTGCTTTTGTGCCTGTCACTACATAATCATGGCTGCTTTTCTGCGTGCTTAAATTCAGCCCGTATTCTCTCAATATTCATATTTCAGTCTTCTTTCACAGCTGGATGAACTGATCTACTACATAAATAAGAAAACAATGGAAAGCTCAGAGGAGGTCTGTGAGAAGGCCTGGAGTTGGTGCTGTCTGTACAGTGCCCTTTATCCCATTATAGCAAAATCCTTCCCTGACTTCCACTGCAGAAATAGCAGAAGGGACTCGGCTCTTCCATCTGTCTTTCCTCCCTTGAGAAGTTGTGTTGGAGTTGCAAGTTAAACGGTTCAGCTGAGCCTGTTTGCACCATCTGATATGCACAGAACACACAGTGTGATGGGGGATTCTGGATCTGATGCTGGGAAACAGTTTGTAGAGGCAAACATTGAAAAACCTCAGATGTCTGCCATGTTATATTTAGTGTGGAGCTTCAACATTAATTCAAAACATGTTTTACTGTGTGTGGTACATGATAGATGGTTGCTGTGTCTTTTGCATAAAGTACTCACTGCCAGTTTACTGAGATGGATTTTTTTAAAAACAAAAGATCTAGCAGTTCAGGATGGAACTGAGGTGGTCCAAAGGGGCCAGCTTTTTACTTTTAATTAACTTCTGTTTTGTCATATACATGCAAGCTCAGGGTGGAAGTGAGGAAAAATAGACTAAGACCTAAATCCAAAGATCTGTGCAGTGACTTCCCCATGCCTCTGAAATCATTTGAACAGTAATGCTGTGTGAAGAGGCCCAAGTTTGGCTAAGGGGGGGGGGAGGTATGGATACCCATTACTAATACCTGGGAGTTCAGGGATGATGATCTCTTGGGCTACCAGTAGGCTTGCCAAGTCCCCCCGGGGGGTGGGGAAACCCCTGCCCCAGAGGCCCGTTCCCCGCTGCCGGCGGATCGGGCCCCGGGGGGAACCCCACCCCCAAAGTGCGCGACGTGCACGTCACCTGGAAGTGACGTGACCACGCCGGGCACTCTGAGGGCAGGGCCACGGTCATCCAAGGTAAAACTCTATGGTTTTCCCTCAAATGGTTGTGGCCCCACCCCCAGCGTGCCCAGCGTGGTCCGTCACTTCCAAACTATATTGGCTGTGGCTTCCTCTTGCATTACTATTGTTAACTGTTTACCTTCTGTGTTATCTTATTGTACTTGTTCCTGCTACATATTGTTGTTCTTGTATCATGCTTTTGTAGTATATTCTGTATCTTTGTAGTGATGGTTTATGTCATGTTGTTTTGAACTTGTTGTTTTCTTGTTAATAGTTGAAGATTCATTAAAATGTGTTTTAAAAAAGTTTTCACCTCCCAAACTCCAGGTCCTGTGGGACCTCTTAACTGCAGCAGGAGCAAGAGGCCTGGGCAGTAGGGTTGCCAGGTCTCTTCTGGCAACTGACAGGAAGTGATGTCATCATGTGGCGATACTGCTGTGGCACTCTGGTGTGTGGGCAAAAACTCTATGGTAAAAATGGCTTCTACCATAGAGTTTTTACCCAAATACCAGAGCATCACCTGGATGTCACTAGTGTGATTACATCATTTCTGGTGCAATGCCGGCAACATGGCCCGGGTCTTCCTCTTTCTACTGGTAAGTCCCCCACCAGCCAGCTGATTGGCAACTGGAGGGCAGGGCCTGGCGGGAGGAGTCCCTGCCTCCACTGCGGGATCTGACAACCCTACTGAGCATGGAATGACATTACATAAGGACATGATGTTCTTGTTCTTCTTTTTTTTATGCCTCCGGTAGGGGATTTTTTTATTGCATTTTCTATAAACTACAATGACATTAGGGAGGGGATCTACAAATTATAGGAGAAAGTAAAGAAAACCCACTAAAAACCCAAGAGATGGTAGTCATACATATTGCTTAATAAGTTAGCTTTAACTCAACATTCGATTCCAATTCATTGAATGTGGTCATCTGATAATCTATTAATACTTAAGTAAAAATTTAAACACCACCGTATCTGACTTCTTAAAGAGTAATAAAAGAATTACTTAAAACATTGTAAGAGATTTCAGAGTGCAATGACATCTCATTTTTTATACTTTTCCTTTCTCAAGTGGTAGCTTGTCTTTGAGGCTACCGCCCCCAGTTTAGAATCTGAGTTCTCGTTTGAAGATGCCATTGCTCCCTCTTCTTCACTTTCTTTGGTGCTGCCTTCCTCCTCCTCTTCTTTTTCTCCTGGTAGGCGACTATGTTGATGCAGAAATTCATGTGCCTTTTCAATAGAGTCAATTTTTTATTTCTTGTCCATAAATTTGAAGATTGTGCCTTCGGGTACAAGCCATCTGTAGGGGATGTTGTTCTTCTGTAGAAATAAAACCAAGTCTCTGTATTTTCTTCTTTTCCTTCTTATTTCAAACGGGTTGTCCTTCAACACTTTTATTTCTTTGTCCTTGCTTTTCAAGGTGGTTCCATTTGTTGCTTTGAGAATTTGATCTCTCACTTGTCTTCTGGAGAATCCTATAATAACTAACCCTGGCAGATTATTCTTTCTTGTAAAATCTGAATACGACCTATAGATCGTATCAATTTCACTTTGAATATGTCCACTTTTATATCTACCATAGGGCCTAAAGCCTCTCTCATAATCTGCTTCAGATTCTCCCCCTTCTCTTCTGGAACACCTTGACATCTTAGAACACAGCTTGCTCTTTCCATTTGTAGCTGTAACAAATGAGACTCCTCCGTTTGTCTCTTTTTCTCCATCACCTGCAGTTGTTTTTTAAGCTTCTTGGTGTTGGCATCCACTTCTTTCGGTCAGTTTTATCTGTTTTTTTAGCTATCTCAGTTAGTTGGGTTTGCTTGTGGTGCATGACTTGTTCCAGCAGAGGACGCAAAGCTTCAATCAACATCTTTTGCAGCTCTGTAGTTGTGTCCTGTCTAGGCACAGAACTCACTGGGCTGGCAGTTCTGGCAAGAAGCTTAGGTTTCACTTGCTTGTCTTTTTCATCCTTCCTCGTGGGTGCCATGTTTGGGAATTGTTTACTTTTTATAAAAGTTATTGCAGTCTCTGGTACTCTTAAATCCACCTGGTAAATTCTTAAATGCTCTTTATTTCAATCCGGTTTGCTTCATTAGCCCACCCCCCTTTTCGTAATAGCTCACAGTTCACTTAGTTTTTCTTAGCGGGGGAGAGTTTCCTCCCCCTTCACTTTCAAAGGGGAGGTTTTCGGCTAGTTCTTTGGTGTTTCTCACTTAGACATTAACTCATATTTAAACGATAAGTCCACTTTTGTTTTCAATTCGCTTGGCCACCAAACGCTTGCTCCAGTGTGCGATTTCTAGTTCCCATTTGGGACGCTACGCAGCGGGGACCATCAGGGCATGGAGTAGCCCCCCTTCACCGGCAGGGTCACCGGGGGAAGGGCTCTCTAGTGCCCCATGGCTGGGAGCCCAACACGAGGGCTCCAGGGGTGGTGCGCACAGTCGCACTCCCTCCCAACCGTGGGCTCTGACGGCTGTCTTCCGGAGCTGCGGGAGAAAGCGACCGCCATGGCGGACACCGAAACCCGGAAGCCAAGGACATGATGTTCTAATGTCACTTCATGTCCGTACCCAGAAATGACACCTAGAAATTGGCACACCTCTATAGTTAAAAAGCCATACAGATGAACAGATTCCTAGAGCATCATGAGTCACCTCTGGGTACAAACTGTGACATTACAACATTGCTCCCTGACCCCAGAGGCTCCTACTGGATGCCCACATGCAGCTGGCAGCACTATTGCAAGCCCATGTTATGATCTGTCATTTCAGAAATAAAATTATTCTTTTTCCTTACACAATTTATGATGTTATATGTATGAGATGAAATCCTTGTATGTTGGTGGTGGTAGAGAATGGTCTGCATTATAGGTTTGGACTGGGCCCAGACAAATTATGCTTGGGGGCTGTACCTTACAAACCACCTCTGAAACGGAGGACAGTCTACAGATCAACCTGTGAAATGATATGGTAGGGTTGGGGAAGAGAGAGGTTCTGCTGTTTAAGCAACCAAATAACACCCCCCCCCCCGGGATTTTCAGAAGTCCTTGGGTGAGCCAAGGTGGCAGCTCAACTCCTTGCTATTTTTGCGTCTTATTTATGAATGGAATTATCTGTGTTGTTTTGCAGGACCAGATTTTTATGGAGAATGTGGGTGCAGTTAAGCAGCTCTGCAAATTAACGAACAATCTTGAAGTTAGGATAGAAGAGTTGGAAGCATGGAACAAAAAACTCGCCAAACAGAAATGGATAAACAGCTTAAAGTCAACAGCCAGTGAAAAGAAATCAGTGAGGTACCCACATTTCTCCTCTGGGCATGTACTTTGACACAAATTATTGAACAACATCCTGAATGCCAATAGGGACACAGAATTATTCTGAAAGCAATTTCTGATTATTACGGGCACATTTTCATGTGTCATCATCATCATCATCATCATCATCATCATCATCATCATCATCATCATCATTATTATTATTATTTACAGCAGCAAATGTTATGGTGTTATGAATTCATTTTTTTTAAACTAAGTATCTCTGTGATCAAAATGGCACTGAGGTACCAATAATTTCTGGAGGCTCTGCACGCTGACAAAGTGGTCTTCAGTCTTTTCAAGTTCACAGAACTGGCTTCCGGTATGCATTTTAGGTTCAGTGGAAGACTCTGGAATTTATATTGTTCCAAGCAATTTTTCAATTACTTTTTAGATAATTAATGCTATCAACCATTTACTGAAGTGAGCTTCAGGAAGGCTTCCTTCCATATCTGTGTTGTTTTTCTTCCTCCCCTTTTTATTACTTGCTATGATGAATTAGGAAAGTAAGCAATATTTTGTATTTCAGGAAATTTGACCAAGCTGCTTCTTGGTTACCATCACAAAAATCAGTTCCTACAAAACCTGACAAGGTGAGCAAAATTAAGAAATTGGTGTCTTAGAGAGGTTATAGCATTTCTGAGAGAAGTATTTCCTTTGTCATAGTATCTTAAACTAGAAAGTTAATTGAGAATTACTTATTCTAGACTAACCTTTCACCCGGGCAGGAACTTCTACCCACTAAGCTTCCCCCGTGCTACATGTTACGTAAGAGTCAGAAAGCTGGAACAAGAAAGGTGTCTCATGCTAGACAAATAACTCAGTTTAAAGAATTAGATTCTTAAGCACATGCTGCAGCAAACCCCAAAGAAAACAGAGTGATGGCTCTCCCTTGAAAACCCAAGCACAGTGATCCACCAGTCTTCTTCCATGTAGGATTGGAACATTGTACCAATGGGAGGAGTGCTAGTTCTGTGCATGCAGCTGTGAGCCAGTGTGGTCCTGTGGTTAGTGTTGGTCGAGGACCTGGGAGAGCCAGGTTCAAATCCCCCACAACCATCAAGTTATTTGGGTGACCTGGAGGCTGCCACTCTTTCTCCACAGGGGTATTATGAGGATAAAATAGAGAACCAAGTACATGCTTCTGGGCTCCTTAGATGTACGGTACAATAAACATGTGCTAGATTGGGGATTCTTCAAAAACAATCCAGTATAGATTGGATCCAGGCTAGAGATGTGAAGGCCCGGGGGGAAAAACGGAAAAATTCAGAAAAAAACGGTTTTTTCCCATTTTTTTCCTGAAGCCTTTTTTGTTTTTTTCCGAAAAATTGGAAAAATTGAAAAAAGAAAAGAAAAGAAAAAAATTGATTATGGAACGTTTTATTTTAACATGATGAATAAAATATTTTAAGACCAGGTGTTCACATATTTTCCAAATCATTTCTTATATATATATATATATACAAGTGGAGACCCGCAAGAAACTTGCGGAATGATTATCCTATTCCTCACACCTTTGCTTCCTCCTGTCTCCCTCTACCTCTCTCACACTCTTT
>NW_015162474.1:1134580-1135242 GCF_001447785.1 Gekko japonicus | reverse complement strand
CATAATTTCCTTCCCACCCAACAGCCAACCTACCTTTATCTGTCTCTCTATCTGCAACTTTCCATCTCCACACCCCTCCCCCACAGCCTCTACCTAGAAAAATTACAGCAGCTTACATTATTCTCTCCTCCTTTTTATCTGCAAAACAGCCCTGTGAGGTTGGCTAGGCTGAATGTATGTGACTGGTCCAAAATAACCCAGTCAGCTTCCACTGCAAGATAGGGATCTGAACCTGGGTCTCGCAAACCCTAATCTGAAGCTCTAACTGATGGCTGCTGATGAACAGTAGCAAGCAGCTGGGCCTACTTGAGTCATGCAAATCAGGTGGTATCAAGTCACCCAGAGGGTGCTGCCGAGGGATGCCAGCCTCCAGGTGGGACCTGGAGATCCCCTGTAATTCCTGCTCATTTCCAGACTACAAAGATAACTTCCCATGGAGAAAATGGATGCTTTGGAGGGTGGACTCTGTGACATTGTACCCCACTGAGGTCCCTGTCCTCCCCAGGCTCCTCCCGCAAATCTCCAGGAGTTTCCCAGCCTGGACCTGGCAACCTTATCCAGAATCCCCTGTCGGTGGCCAGGGGGGGAACCTGGCAACCCTAAAGTGCTGGCAGGCCTAGGCTTGGCAACCTCTAAGGGGGGCCTGAAGGAACCCCCCCCCC
>NW_015162474.1:1087311-1133510 GCF_001447785.1 Gekko japonicus | reverse complement strand
GCGAGGCCGGCCGCCCGCCCCGAGAAGGAGGCGGAGGAGGAGGCGGCGGCGGCGAGGCCGGTCCTTGCCCGCCCTGCCTCCCTGCCTGCCGGCTCGCTCGCTCTGAGGAGGTGGCGGCGGAGGCGAGGCCAGCTACAGAGCGACTCCTGCGCACGCGCAGGAGACGCTCTTGTACTTTCAGGGGGATTTAAACATCCCCCCGAGATTTTTTTCAACATTTTATATTCGAGTGCTTTCCTATCCACAGCCGTACAACTGGCAAACCAGGCACAGACGCAGTATACATCAGATTGATGTAATTTCTGTGCACTGAGGACAAGCAAGTCCTAGGTTACAAACTGAACTCTCCAATGCAAGAATAAGATGCATTTCTTCCTTTAGGAGGTGCGATTGTCAGAAGAAAATAAAAAAGTTTCAGTTTTGTTTTTGCATGTGGGTGGGTATTCTGTAATAATTGTTTGGATACACTATATTTTTAATATGCTTGTTGTGATAATTTCATGCCACCCCCCGAAAAAAACCGGGAAAAAAACGGGGGTTTTTCCGAGCTTCAAAATTTCTGGAAATTTTACATCTCTAATCCAGGCTAAATTATCCCAGGAAAATGTAATAATGTTTGCCAGAGAAGTTTCAGCACATGCACAGTTGCTAGCCTGTTTGTCCTTCTAGACTGTCTGTTTGCACTGTGATATATATCAGTATCTTAATATTTCTGGAAATTTTACATCTCTAATCCAGGCTAAATTATCCCAGGAAAATGTAATAATGTTTGCCAGAGAAGTTTCAGCACATGCACAGTTGCTAGCCTGTTTGTCCTTCTAGACTGTCTGTTTGCACTGTGATATATATCAGTATCTTAATGTTGGTATGAATGTGTGTTTGGACAAAATATTTTGTGGATCCAGAGAGGTGCACTGACTTCTCCATGCAGGTGTTGCTGTTCTGAGCCTGCATCCCCCCCCCCCCCCCCAGGTATATTTTCCAGTGAAGAAACTGTCATGGTCCAGCACCAGGATTTTCGAGATAACTGTAATTGCTTTGGTTGCTGTTATGGCACTTTGGTAAGAGAAGCACATTAATCGGATTTTAAAAATTCAAATTTATTCTCTCTCTCTCTTAAATATATATATATATATATTAAAAACATGATTATTGTTCATATCCCTCACTTGGGGAAACATGGTTTTTTCCCCCTACACTGATTCACTTCTTCAAATGAAGATGAAAAAAAGGGATTTTTCCCTTCAATTCTAATACTGGTTTAGTTGAACCAATGATAATCAAGGATTTTGAGGATGGCAAATGGAGGCTAAGGCTCCGATTTTCTATGGAAGCTTCCCAGGCACTCATGCTCTTCATTAGGTTTGCCAGGTCCAATTGTTCTGATGGCAGGGGGTGGGAGGGAGTCTTCCGGGGAGGTGTTGCTGGCATGATGATGTCACACGGAAGTGATGTCATCATGCAGAGGACCTTACATGGTGACGCTATAGCGTTTTGGCCAAAACTCTATGGCTACCATAGAGTTTTGGCCAAAATGCTAGAGTGTCACCATGTGATGTCCCCGGCATGATAATGTCACTTCCGTGTGACATCATCGCACTGATGACATCAACACGTGCCCTGCCTGTTTGGAGGTGGGGCTTCCCTTGCCAGCCAGCTGGTCAGTGGCATGCAGAAGCCCCCCAAATTGGGGAACCACACGTCTGGACTGGGGGTCTGGCAACCCTATCTTCATTCTATATACAAGCTGCAGACACTTTGTATGGGATGGGGAGAACTGTCTGGACTGGGATTTTGGACAGCATGGAGTCCATCACTTGGGCTCTCCTTCTTCAGATTCCCCAGAACTACCAAGGGTCATCCACTGCAGGTTAGCAGAGGTTCTGTGTCCCTTGTCCAGCTTAGAGCATGAAACATATGAAGCTGCCTCATACTGTATCAGACCATTGATCTATCAAGGTCAGCAGTGTCCATTCTGACTGGCAGTAGCTCTCCAGGGTCTCAAGCAGAGGTCTTTCACATTACTTGCTACCTGGTCCTTTTAACTGGACATGCCAGAAATTGAACTTGGGACCTTTTCCATGCAAAGCAGATGCTCTACCACTGAGCTAGGGCTCTTCCCCTGTCCCTGTGGTAAACAAGGAGGGCTTTTCCACATAGGGGTTCCCCCCATCTGTTCTGGCCCCGTACTGCTTTGTTTTATCCCCTAATTTCCACACACATTTTTTGTGCGTTTAGCTTTCACTTCAGTTTTTTTGTTTTTCTCTTGATTTTTTCCAGTTCTTTTGAGACCACTTACACCAATGTTTTTCTGGAAACCGATTTTAAGTCAGCCTTTTCCTCATGTGTAATGTTTTTGTCAGTTATCTTTATCCCACCCACCTCTAGCCCATTGTTGTGGTCAAACTACACCCTCTCCTCCCTCCCACCCTGAAGACGAGTGATTTTTTAAAATAAAGACTCTCAAATATTGATATATCACCGGAATGTTGAAACAATAGGCTTAGCAGGTTCCCTGAAATTCCAGCCTTCATTTAAAAAAAAAAAAAAAAAGTTAGTCTCTATTTCCTTCCCTCATGGAGATATGCATGTTTTCATATATCTCCACAAGGGAAATTTTGGGAAAGAGAGAAAGACTTATTTTTTAAAAATGAAAGCCAGGAATTCAGAGAACCGGCTAAGTCTGTTGTTTCAACCCTTCAGTGATATGTCAGTGTTTTAGTGCCTTTTTTAAAGGGGGGAGTGCTGTGATGCCACTGATGATACCACCAATAATGAAAGTACCCTCTTGGAAATCCTCATTTTTGAAGGCACGTTCGGAAGAAAATAAATTGATTCCACAACTGTGGAAATGCACAGGGAGCACAGATGGGGAACACAACTGTGCCCAAACCGATTCCAGTGCTTGTGGATTGACTCTCAAGAAAATCAGGAGTAAGTCAAGCTTACGGAAACGCTGGGGGGGGGGGAGCTCTTATGGACCTGACTAGAGAGATCCTGTGCTGCAGTTCAAAATGGGTTTACTCAGTGTAATCTAAGGACTTTATGTCTTACCCTTGAAAAATTAGCAAGTGTTTTTTCAGTACTGTTTCTGAGCTCTGTCCTCACATTGTCAATTATGCTGGATATCCATCTATGGAATAAATGTCTCTTTACAGTGTCACGACCATGTCCACCCTTTATGTACTTAGCGTACCAGAGCAAAACATTGTCCATCCTGAACACAGGCAAGTGGTTTATCTGTTATTCACTTATATATTTGGACTTGAATTCCTTTCTGTTCTAAGTACTCTGGGAAGATACCAGTATATTTAAAGTGTATAACATTGTCATAATGTATCTGGCATTAAGAAGATTGACAAGCCTCCAAGCGATGGAATTCTACTCTTGAGTAGCATTTGCTGTTTTATACACTGCCTTCTTATAGGCCTGGAGTAGGAATGGGACACTAGCATTCATGCCTTATTGACTTCTAGATTGTTGTAATGTTCTCTACATGGGGCTTGAAGACTTTAAGGAAAGATTACATATCAGATTTTAAGGAAAGATTACATATCTTTGTCAGGAGATCTACAAATGTGAACTTGTAGATCTCCTGACAAAGATATGTAATCTTTCCTTAAAATCTGCCTCCATTCCTGAGGATTGGAAGGTAGCTAATGTCACTCCCATCTTTAAAAAGGGTTCCAGAGGAGATCCGGGAAATTACAGGCCAGTCAGTCTGACGTCGATACCGGGTAAATTGGTGGAAACCATTATTAAGGAAAGAATTAGTAGGCACATAGATGAACAAAACCTATTGAGGCAGACTCAGCACGGTTTCTGTAAGGGAAGATCTTGTCTCACTAACCTGTTAGTGTTCTTTGAGGGGGTGAACAAACATGTGGACAAGGGGGGATCCAATAGATATTATTTACCTTGACTTCCAGAAAGCTTTTGATAAAGTTCCTCATCAAAGGCTCCTAAGTAAGCTCAAAAATCATGGAATAGAAGGACAAGTCCTTTTATGGATCAAAAACTGGCTAGTTCATAGAAAACAGAGAGTGAGTGTAGGTGGGCAATTTTCTCAGTGGAGGGTGGTAAGCAGTGGGGTACCGCAGGGATCAGTACTTGGTCCACTGCTTTTTAACTTGTTCATTAATGATTTGGAGATGGGAGTAAGCAGTGAAGTGGCTAAATTTGCGGATGATACAAAGTTGTTCAGGGTGGTGAAAACCAGTGAGGATTGTGAGGCACTCCAAAGGGATCTGTCAAAGATGGACAAGTGGGCGTCAACATGGCAAATGGGGTTCAATGTGGCCAAGTGCAAGGTGATGCACATTGGAGCCAAAAATCCTAAATATAAATACACATTGATGGGGTCTGAACTGGCAGAGACTGAGCAAGAGAGAGATCTTGGAGTTGTAGTGGATAACTCACTGAAAATGTCGAGACAGTGTGTGACTGCAATAAAGAAGGCCAATGCTATGCTGGGGATTATTAGGAAGGGTATTGGACTGGATGGGCCTTTGGCCTGATCCAACATTGGCGTCTCTTATGTTCTTATGACTGTCTGGAAACTCCAGTTTGTCCAAATAATGCTGCTTGGCTGTTGTTGAGGATAAGCAGGAGGGAACACATTACACCTGTGCTCATCCTCAACAACAGCCTTTATGTTTCTGGGAACTGAGGATTATGGGGCCAGCGTGAGGACTCTGGACTAAACCCGTGTTCTCTGTAATGTGTGGATCAGCAAAATGGTACCCGAAAGAATGTCTGCTTCTGTATGAATCTTCCTTCTCTAAGATCTTCCAGTTCTAGGTAGATAAAAAACTGACCAAGTGCAGATCCTTTTCGTAGTCACCCTGACATAATGGAATTCACTTCTGCAGGATGATCATCTGTTCCCATCTCTTGCCTCCTTGTGGAGGGAAGTTAAGTTAGTACTTTACTGCCAAGCATTTGATATCGTGTATTGATTTGGAGTATGAGCACCCAACATGGGACTTGCTGGTGCCATGGCACCCACTGACACTTTTCCTGGTGCCGATCAAGTGTTTGTAGAAAGTGAGTGGGTAAGGTTGCTGGGCATAGCCAGGGAGGTAGGGACTCATGGTTGGGGGGGGGTTATCAGGGTCCCTGGAGGAATAACACCATTTCTAGCATGATCCAGGACTGATGTCGATCATGCTGGGAGTGATGTTCTAGTATTTGTCCCAAATGCTATAGTTTAACCATAGAGTTTTGGCTGAATACTAGAGCATCACCCTGTGTGATGACCTCACTTTTGGGTTACGCTGGAAGCAATGCTATCATGCCAGGGATGCTGATCTCATCTCTTCTCATTTCACTAGAGAATTTCTTCCTGCTGCCTGGCTGAGTGGGGGCAAGTAACAGAGCAGTGGGCAGAGGGAATGTCTCAGACTATACTGGGAGGCCTAGCAATGCTAGGGGTGGCTAGGTAGAGATCCTGCACAGAAGGGTTTCTGATTTGCCCATGGAGATATGATTGGCTGTGCAGATTAAATAACATTGTGTTGGCAGCAGCTGTCACCATGATTTTGGTTTTGTTTTCTCTCTCTCTCTTAAATTACCCCTCTTTCCCTACACTTGGGCTTCTTCTATGTGAGCGTGTGTGGCTCCACCCTAACAGTGGCCATTTTGTGGTTGGCTTCACCTCCCATGGTGGCCATTTTGTGGTTGCACCCACCACCTTGTGTGAGAATTCCAAAGGTGGCCATAGCTCAAAAAGTTTGGGGATCCCTGATCTAGAGCATATTGTGCTGCTTAATTTTTGTGCTGCTGTTTCTGATTTTGTAATGATGTTAATGATGACTGTTTTATTATGTTTTATTGTGATTAATTTAAAGCTTTTACTATAGAGCAGTATACTCACCTGATAAATAAAACAATTGTTCTTGTTGGTTTTGGGCATGTTTAAATTTTTTAAATTTATTTTATCATCCTTTCCCAGCAATTCAACTACTCTGATGACAATCCCTCTATCCACCACCTTTACAGGTACGGTGCTATAAACCAATCTCTGAGGTTGAAAATTGTCAACTAAAATAAATAATATTATTGTTGTATTTGCAATTGTGCCATGGAGGCCTGGAATCGACTCTTCGTTTACTTTTTTTTGTATTTTAAAAGCTGTTCCTGAAGGAACAAATATACAGGCAGTGGTGGTTAAAATGTCAGAAGCTGGAGGTGGGGGGCACCAAGTCTTCTAGTAGCCCTGGTATAGGGCTTCAGTGATTTTTTTGGGAGGAGGCCTCAGGGGGACGCAGCTAATTAAATCAGAGTTAATTGCATTAATTCAATTTGGGGCCAGCCTAGGAGGGAGGGAGCCTGGAAGAAATGCTAGGGGGCTGGGCCCCGTGCCACATTAGCTACAGGCCTACTTCAGGGCACTGCACAGCGTGTTGGCCTTATTCATGGGTAATGGAAGCAGAACAAGCTACTTATAGAAAATAAGCAAGCCTGCGCAAACATGATTGGTGTGTGTGTGTGTAATTCAAATTGTGGGATTAGGGTTGTCTTGGCACAGAATTTAGCTTTGTTAAACTCTGGTTATGTGAATGTTACTAATGAATTTGTTCTTTTCTAGTGACCAGATATAGTACAGTGTCCTCAACGCCCAAACCAACCCCCATCATACCTGAAGTGAATTTCTGTGATATTCTGCCATGTCATAAAATCTACTGCTGCCCTCTTCATCAGGCTGTAAGAAAAAATCTAAATTATCAGAAGATGAAGACAAAGGAGGAGAGTAAGTTACGTAATGAACTAAGGTTGTATTGCTACTGCTCAGAAGGACGAATGTATTCAGCAAATGTTTGTTTTACAACCATAGTGACATTTTTAGAGCCGTGATATGGTAATTGCTATTGAAACAAATTTCTCTAGGTGGTTACATTCCTGCATATACCCAAAGAAGAACAGATGAAGAGGGGAAATAGGCCAGTCAAAAAAGACAGTGTAAATGGCCCAGAGTTGCATGGTTCCAGACAATCATCTACTGAATTCCATTATCTGATTTGTTCTTTTCTCAAAAACCTCCAAGGAAAGAACTTCCACAACCTCCCTGAACATATAGACTCCATTTAGATGTAGGGACAAACTATGATACAGTGTTTACTGCGTGAGTCTTGGACTTTTATGCTCTTATCTCCTGTCTGGCACTAATCTGTCCCTGAACTATGTTTTGGAACTTTTATGCCACAAACTTGCTAAAAAGGTTCAGTCTACTAATACATTTAGATCTGAACATGCCTCATAGCAGTGGTTTTCAAATGGTACATGGAGAACCCTGGCATTTCTAGAAAGTTCTGTGTCTGGCAGGGGACTGAAGCATCATAGAATGCACTGAGGCATGAAATCCTCTGAGTTGTGGAAGCCATACACCAAGAAGCCTTTCACTTTTGTGGTTGTGCTGGGAACTGCATTTTGCCATAAGCCCTTTCCAAGTGCTGAGGGAAATTCCTTCCCCACCTGAGTGGTGGAGAGGGTCAGTTTACTGACAGTTTCTAAAATCAGAAAACCCTCAGTTGGACTGCGACTTGAAAAATGGGAAGCTAGCATGGGGTGTGTGTGTGTCTGTGTATCTGCATGACTATATAACTGTTTCCCTTTGTGCCATTTTCCTATCAACAATTGCTATCCCCAAGTTGTTTTTACACCTACTCACTCTCTTGTTTTCATGCTCTTGTCCCCTCTCCAAAGATAAGTATCCCTATAAATTTTGCTAAAAACTGCAGAATGGGAAAAGTACCTTTTCACAAAACTATCATATGCCCTCTTCAGGGGTCTTGTATGGACATAATTCTTCAAACCTGCCCTCGATTGATCTCCTGGAAATATGGAAGCACATTTTGATATCTGTTGCATATTTGTTTTTGTGATTCAATTTGTGAAGGCCCTCTTCAAGGAGATAAATGCCCATTCTTCTTCTAGGAAATAAAAGAAAAGGACAGTTGGAACCAAACTGGATTGAGAAGCCTGACCTTGGAAATGACTGTGAGCTTCTTTTCTTTAAAAACAATCCCTCAAAAACACTTCAGTTTTAAAATATCTGTAGATTTGGTTTATGAGATTATGGCCGATTTCCCACAAGCTGCTGCAGCGCACTCACTCTTCCCTTTGCCCCGACCGTACGTGTCAATTTCACACTAGGTGCCGCGCAGCTGCATTTTGTCCTGCAGCTTCGCCCAATTTTCCCCGCCTCTACTCAATCCTGTTTTTGAGGATTGAGTAGAGGCGAGGAAAATCGGGCGAAGCTGCGGGCAAAATGCAGCTGCGCAGCACTTAGTGTGAAATTGACACGTACGGTCGGGGCAAAGGGAAGAGCCAGCGCGCTGCAGCAGCTTGTGGGAAATCGGTCTATGATTATACATCCTGTTGGTAGGAGGCCTTGTGCATCTTTTAAGTATCTTGTCCATTATAATTTCCTTGCATGTGTTATTTCAGGGAAGAACAGCCTAGTGGCTCATAAAGGAGTCATGGGGGTGGGTGGGGCTGGGAGTGCTCCCTCCCTCAATATCCCCCCTCCAGGATTTTCTCAGGGACCTGAGCAGCTTGGTTTCTCCTTCCCCTTTTTTCCTTTTACCCAGCTTTCAGCTACTCTGAATATTCCATCCCTTTTGGGGCATATTTAGGTATCAGGCCTTTTCTCTCTCTTCCCTGGTATTGCAGCATTACTGTTGCATAGGGCTGCCAGGTTCAAAGTCCCCAGTGGGGGACTTGGGGGTGGTATTCCTGGAGGGGGTGGGGAGTCCCCAACATGACGATGTCATACAGAAGTTTAAAGACATCTTTTAAACACTGTTGGGAAGAGGTGGGGGGAGGCCATGCTCACCTGCACTCCAAGCCCCGAACCCAGAGCTTAGAGTGCAGGCGCACGGCCCCTGCCACGCCCCAGCAGCATTTAAGGATGTCTTTAAATGCTGTTGGAAAGAGGTGGGGGGGGGAGGCTGGGTGGTTGCTCTTGGGGCGGTACTTCTTCCACCTGGCAGCTGACTGGTGGCGGGAAGGAGGCCCTCCAAATCAGGAAATCCCTGCTTTTAACCAGGGAGTCTGGCAACCGTACTGTTGCAAGCTTGACCTATTATCAATTTCACCAATAGGAAAAAGGACTGGTAAAGTGTCTTGACTATCCTCTTAATAGACCCTAAGCGTTGGGGGAAAGATTTTGTTTAATGTTAGAGCCTGTTGGGCCCTGAAAGAGGTGGATTTCTCACCTATCTGATGGTGGGTGGACAGGTGCAGATGCGGACTGGCCATTTGAGTCACACCATTGACATTCCACGGATGTTGTCCCTGCCCAGCTGACCAGAGGGAGAGGGTGATGGGACCTGACAGGCAAGGACAAGCTGCCACCATGGCTACCAGAAGTGGAAGAAAGCAGTAGGGCTGCCAGGTCTACACTGGCCACCAATGGGGAATTTCCCCACACCATTGAAGCTCCCTCCAGTTACCACCACTCGACTGAAGCATCATGGAGTACACTGAGGCATAAAATCCTCTGAGGTGTGGAAGCCATACACCAAGAGGCCTTTCACTTTTGTGGTTGTGCTGGGAACTGCATTTTGCCACAAGCCCTTCCCAAGTGCTGAAGGAAATTCCTTCCCCACCTGAGTGGTGGAGCGGGTCAGTTTACTGACAGTTTCTAAAATCAGAAAACACTCAGTGGGACTGTGACTTGAAAAAGGGCAGTGGGCCTGGGCAAACAGTGGTCATTTTGGTGTGACGTCACTTTTTACACGACCCTAGAAGCAACATCATCACATCAGCACAACGCTTTAGTATTCTACTGAAACACTACTTGTTACTTCCAGGGTCACATCCAAAGTGACGCCATGCCATTGGAGCGATGGCCTTTTTCCCTGGCATTTTCCCCCTACGATGTGAGACTGGGGGACGGCCAGCAGGAGTGGAAGAGACTGATTAGGATTGCCAGCTCTGGGCTGGGAAGTTCCTGGAGATTTAGGGGGTGGAGCCTGGGGAGGGCGCGGTTTGGGGAGAGGAGGAACTTCTCTGGGGTATAACACAAGACACACAGAGAGAGGAAGGCAGACTCTTTGGAGGTGGCAGAGGCACCTGGGGAATATAGGATTCCTCTGTCTTTATATTTGATGTGTGGTAGTGGGACTGCTGCCTTGTGGGGGTGCCTTCACCTGTGCTCTGTGTCTATATTTGTAAACACTACAAAGATGCCTAAAGACCCCACTGCTCTCTTCTGCAAAGGGAACCAGTGCAGGTGCAGTCCTACCGTTGGCATTCCTCATGGCTCTGGCAAGTGGGGCATGTAAAATGTTATTTTAGGTGCCTGTTCCATCTCTTCTTGTCGGAAAGGGCTATTGCCTGACAACAGCAGCGTGGGGCTATTGCAAAAGCCAATCCTAGCTCCTGCAAGCAAGTCTGGGATAGCCACTTGCAGTGTCCCCTCTAAGCTGAGTTAGTGTGAGCTGGCTCACAGTTTTTTAGCCTCCAACTCACAGATTTTTGTCTTAGCTCAGGAAGGATGGCTCCAGAGCAAACTAATTTATGCAGTAGCCAAATTGCTTGCTCACAACTTTAATGGCAGTAGCTCACAAACTAGACTCCACAGCTTAGAGGGAACATTGCTGAGCTGTAGTGATGATGCATGAAACAAACGGGCCATGCTGGGAAAGAAGAGCAAGTGCAGGGTCAGTTGCTGATAGAAGCAGCCGAATGCCAAATTGTGTGGCAGGTTTGGGTCAGACACTGCAGAGCAAGATGAACTTGCCTGTTCAACGGGACATATACCCAGTGTCTCTTTTAAAGCCGTTGGCTGCTATGCATGTAATATTAGCACAGCAGAGATCCATAGGCTGGGCTAGTAGTCTGCTGAATTGCTAATGTTGCATGTGTACATGAGTGTACACAAGGCCAGAAGAGCCCACCAGTGTCACTTTTTAATCAGGCCACAGATTTTTCTTAAACAGTAGGCAGGTCTACATTAGAAACCCCTTACATGTAAAATGTTATTGTTCTTTAACAGTGATTTGCACATAAACTTTTCATTTTTTTCAGAAAAGTATGATTAATGTTGAGTTTCTCTGCTTGAGAAATAATCTAGAAAATTGGTTTTATTTGTTTTTAGGGATTGATACAAGAATCACATCTATGCAGATCTTACAGACACAACAAAAAATTGATCATCGCTATTGCAGCAAAAATCTGCAGTCCAGGTTGGTAAAATGATTTTTGTTGACAGAGTGCAGAAACCCAATGTGTTGGCTTGGTCTAGAGGTTAATCTACCACCACCAAAACCTTTATTTGAAGCTAGGTAAACCTGAAAAAACCAGGTCTGCTGCAGTTGGTTTTGTCATAATCTAGTTAGTTTCTCCAGTTCAGGATACACAAAAATCCCACATTAGTTTCTGTGAATGCTTTTGGTTCAACAAAAATTGCCATTCAAGCATTTGGGAGGTTTATCTGTACAACATAATATGACATTCTTACAAGGGCAGGATTTTCCAAAGTTGTTATTTTGCACTTTAGTCCAGATGCTAGCCAATTAGCAATGTGTTGGCTGGCTACTGCAAACAGTGAAACAGTATTTCTCATTATTATTCTCCATTCAAAATTAGGGTTGCCAGCCCCCAGTTCTGGGCGGGGGTTCCTCCGCTTTTGGGTGCTCCAAGTAGCCACCAGCCAGTTGGCCAGTGGGGGAAGCCCTGTCACCAAGCTCCGCCCCCAACCCCCGCCCCCAAGAGCCAGGGCCACCCCTCTCCCTCTCTTCCTGAGAGATTTAAGGGGCTTCAGCTGATTGGTGGGGAGCACGTGGCCTGCCAATCAACTGGAGGGCCCTCTAAATCTTTCAGGAGAGAGGGAGAGGGGCTGTTGCTGGCCACGTGCTCCACTCACAAAAAGACCTTTTAAACGGTCTTTTTGCAAGTGGGGTGGGGGCTGTGGTCTGTGGGTCTGATTTCCCAGCAGTGATTCTTTTTGCAAGTGAAGAAGAAGAAGAGGAGATTGGATTTATACCCCGCCCTTCACTACCCAAAGGTGTCTCAGAGCGGCTTACAAACTCCTTCCCTGGCCCCAGGCAGGCAGGGGTGGGGAGACGCGGGGAGGAAGCAACTTACCCTCCCTCTTCTCCTGCCTCCTCCTGGCTGAATGAGTGCTGGAAGCGAGGCGGCCGGAAGCAGGGGACGGGGCTTCGTCATGTGCCCCGCCCCCTGCACCTCACCCGGGGGAACTGCGTTCCCCCACGTTCCCCCCCGAAATGACCTCTGACAGTATGCCCCACCACCTGCAGCCTTGACAATTAAAGCTAGCCACGATGGGTTGCGAGGTTCCCTGCAGGAGATTGTCAATAGGTCCCTCTCTGAAGGGACTTCCCTGAGGGCTCTTAAGGAGGCGGTGGTTTGCCCTTCTTAAAGAAGCCATCCTTGGACCCGGCAGAATTGGCAAACTATTTTGGGCAAAATAATTGAGAGAGCAGTGGTGAGTCAGTTGCAGAGCTTTCTGGATGATGCTTCCATATTAGATCCCTTCCAGTCTGGCTTTCACCCAGGCTATGGCACGGAGACAGTATTGGTCGCCCTCACAGATGACATCCAAAGACATCTGGATTGAGGTGGGATGGCAGTGTTGTTATTGTTAGACATCTGGGCTGCATTCGACACTGTCGACCATCAGCTACTGATCCACTGCCTTGCCGATGCTGGAATTCAGGGGTCTGCCTTACAATGGCTTGCCTCCTTCCTCCAGGGCCAGGGACAAAGGCTAGCACTTGGGGAAGAGCTGTCCCAAAGGCATCCGCTGGTTTGTGGAGTTCCCCAAGGAGCGGTTCTAACCCTCATGTTATTTAACATCTATATGCACCCCCTTGCCCAGATTGATCAGAGTCATGGACTGGGTTGTCACCAGTATGCTGATGACACTCAGTTATATCTGCTGTTGGGTGGCCGGTCGGGTGGCCGGTCTGACTCTGGGCCGGAAGATCTGGACTTGGCGTTAAAAGCTGTGGCTGGGTGTCTTAGACTGAGCTGACTGAAACTGAATCCGACGAAGACGGAGGTTCTGCGCCTAAGTCGCAGCTGTCCAGGGTTAGGGATCTTACTCCCAACCTTCAATGGGGCACCATTGGTGCCATCGCCAGTGGTTAGGAGTTTGGGAGTGTTCTTCATGATGGAGGTCCAAGTAGCAGTCACTGCCAAGTCGGTCTTTTACCATATTCGGCTGATTGGGCAGCTGGTTCCCTTTCTTGAATACAGTGACTTGGCAACGGTAATCCACACAATGGTCACCTCAAAATTGGACTACTGTAATGCTCTCTACATGGGGCTACCTGTGTCCCAAATCTAGAAACTGCAGCTGGTGCAGAGTGTGATGGCCAGGCTGTTGTTGGGTCTCCCTTTGCGAGAACGCATCCAGCCTGCACTGAATGCACTGCACTGGCTGTCTATGGCTTACTGACCTCGCTTCAAGGTGCTGGTTCTCACTTATAAAGCCCTTTATGGCCAGGGGCCAACATACCTGAGGGACTGCCTTTCCCCACATGTTCCCCAGAGAGTACTGCATTCAGGGACACAAAACCTCCTGACTCTCCCTGGTCCAAAGAGGTCAGACTGGCTACCACCAGGGCTAGGGCCTTTTCGGTGGCAGCTCCGCGCTGGTGGAATGAGCTTCCCGAGGACAACAGGGCCCTGTAGAATTTATTACAGTTCCTCAGGGCCTGCAAGACAGAGCTCTTCCACCAGGCATTTGAGTGAGAGCCTATTTTTACCATCGGTTATTACCACTATTGACTGATACCTGTTATGGATAATACTTGAAATTGTTGTTTGCCACCTGGTATGCAATATCTATGTATAACACTTTAGAATTTGTTATATGATTTTATTTTGTTTTTTTTAAAAAAAATTCTGTAAGCCACCCTGAGCCTGCTTCAGAAGGGCAAGGTAGAAATCCAATAAGTAAATAAACACATAACAGGGGTGAAGTGCCACTGTTATGAGCCCTGGCATCCCCTTTCTCTCCTCACCAGCCTCTGCGGTGCAGAGGTGGTGGATCTATGGGCAGCCCCCTGACCCCTGCTGCTGTGCCGGGCAGTCTTTTCCCACTGCTGGGTCTCAACGGGTCAGTGCAGTAATCCAGAAGGGATCAGCAGTGACAGGACTATTGGGGGTGGGGGAATCTTGGCTTGCAGCAGCGTCATTGTCAGGCAGTGGAATCCAGCAAGGGTGCTGGTTAGATGGGGCTGCAACAGGGCTGGGATGAAACGTTTGGAGGCGTTCTGGTATAAAAACTCTGATGGGCTGGTGGGAGGGCAGGCTGGAGAAAGCAGGCAATGAGAGAGACAGACACCCCCACCCCCATGGCTGCAGACAGGCTCTGCAAGCCAGCAGCAGGCAGAATCTATGTAACTGCTGGAGAGAAAGAGAAAAAGAAAGAGAAAGTAATGGGGTAGGGAGGGAGAAAGAGAAATAAAGTGACAGTAGGTGTGGAAAGAGGAGGAAAGAAAGAAAGAAAACAGATGGAGACATAAATAAGAGAAGGAGTGGGCAAAGGAAGAAAAGAGAGATGGAGAAGGGGTGGTAGGGGAGGGGAATAAGTAAAGCTGGGGGAATGTGATGATTTTCAGGGAAGGGGAAGGGGAAGAAATAGAGAGGGGGAGTGGAGAAGAAAGAGGGAGAAGTTTGTTAAAGAAGGGGGGAGGAAGCAAGGGAAGGGGAAGGGATGCACCCTCCCCACATGTTTCTTGTGGGTTCCCACTCGTGGTCCCTAATACTGGGATACTGCTAATCATTGCTGCCCACTCAGCGTTCTGATCAACTTGGTATTGCTCATTGGGCCACTTACGGTTTTGTGAATTTCATACACGTTTTTACTTTTAATGGTTTTAAATGTCATTAATGTTATTCTCATTTTAGGTCTGGAAATTACAGTTACTTTGTTCCCATTAACAAATACACACCTGTCAAAGTAAAAATCTCACTGGAAATCAAGTAAGTACAGGAGCAGTTTTGACTATGGACAAACTATTTTCCATAATGTAGCTAGCATGATCTGGGCAAAGGCTTTACATATTTTAACAATGGGAATAGTTAGATATTCTACAACAAAATCAAGAGTCAATGTTCTTGAAGCAAGAATTCCAGTCTCACTTATATCCATGTCAAAACTTCTATTAACTTTAACAGAACTGGGTCACATCCTTAAAACCAATTAATAATTTTGCTACTGATATTGTCAGGGCAGTCCTAAGCTGTGTTACACCCTCCTAAGTCCATTGAAGTCAGTGGGTAGAGAACAGTTGTATAATTCTGCACTATATGTGAGCCGTCGCTGAACTTGCACAATGCTGCAGATCAGCTTCCATGATTAGGTGAGTCCATCAATGGCTTGCTCACCAAAGTTGATTGGCAACATTGGAATAAGTTTTCTTATTGCATATTACAACTTCTTGTACGAGGAGATCTGTTGCTTGATCTGTTAAATGTAAATTCAGCAGTCAAATATGATTGGTCCATAGATTTTAAGCTTAATTACATCTGGCATCAATTTTGTACTTAACAAGTTTTGTATTCAGCACTTTTCTGTCTCTCTCTGATGTTCTTGATGCTATCTCTGAGCAACTGTATGGATAGAATTGGCACTACCTGAAATGGAATTGACTCCCAGAAAACATCTCAGCTATTGCCTTGTGGGAAAGTAAGCAATGCCCACTGTGGATGTTTTACAGTGCAAACCTAATCCGAAATATACCCTTCTAATCTCACAGACTGTAGTGGATTTAAGACCAAACTATACATTACCTGTGACACAAGTGTCATTTTTGCAGACATATGTGATGTCAGGGAACTAATGTTCCCAAGCATACTGGGGCTCAAATTCCCTAAGGAATATGATATGGGAGGCATAAGGGACTTCAGCCTTCCACCTGTACCATTTCCCAAGCCACAAGGGGACCATAACTGCCCCACTGTTAGACTCCACATACACTAGCACCTGGAGCCCCCATATCTGTTTCTGGCTCAGGAAAATAGCACAGGAGGGAAGGCTGAAGCTCCTTCTCCCCTCTGTCATGCTCCTGAGCAGAATTGGGCCCCAGCACACAGTAACATTAGTTCCCTGATGTCATGCCTGTTTGCAAAAAGTCCCCCAGCCTGACTTTTGTTACAGGTAACGTGTAGCTTGGCCCTCAGAAGGCTGTTACTCTCCATTCTTAAAGTATAACATTCTTTAAACCGTAGAATGTAACATTACAGCTTTTCATATTATCCTTTTTTCTTGAAGTACAACAGAGCCATTAATTATCTTTCAATGCAAAATCACCTATGGAAATCCTTGTTCATATCATCCTCAAACCCGCAAGAAGAGGGAACCTTTTCAGGAAACCACACAGGTATTGCTTTTTGTTGCCATCAAGGCTGCCAAGAAGAGTCATCATGGACACGCGGGCAAAGAATCCATCTGGGCCCCCTCATACGACCCTGATCTAAACCAAATATTTTAGCAGAATAAATTACGGTATTTGTCTGGCTGTTACCACACAGCTTTAATAATAAAAGGATCCGCATGTCCATCTGTCTGTCTGTTTGTGGCAGACATAACTAATCAGAAAATAAAACTAGGAATCTCAAAATTGACCACCAGCTTCAGGATGATCATGGGAATTCCAGGGCCAAAAACGAAAGGAATCAAAATATCTTGGCCCAGATTATCTGCAGGCCCTCGTCTGCTATTTGCAATGGAAGCTAAACTAAATTCTAACTTCTGTTCCTCACTTATTACCACTAAAGCAGATTAACATTCTATTATCATCCATGTAAAGGGGTGGGGTAGAGCATCTTTTTTCTACTTTGATAGATTATGGGGAAATATAAACTTCCCCCTTCTGTTCATAATATTAACAAGGGTTTACTGCCTTACTATTATTCAATACATTCTAAATGTCCAATCAGAATGGATGAGACCAAGACCGAAAAATTTGGGTGGTGGGGGAGTGGGGATATAAGAATGGCAGATCATGAAAAGGAAGACAGCAAATGAAAGATGAGGAAAGTCTGGAAAAGAGTTGGAGAAAGTAAGGAAAAGACAAATTGGGGGGGGGGATTGCTACCACACACTAACAAGGCAGCCCCTTTACAGATCTGGTTGTGCAGCCAAAACTATGGAGCTGGATGGAACTAAGAAAGAGGGAAACCACAGACTGCTGAAGATAACAACCTTATTAGAAGGCTACATCCTGGCAATAACTGTGTCTTGTCTTGGTTGGTCTTACCTTGATCAGACACCGGCTTCACTGATGGGTTTAGCTGCTAAACCCTTGCTTCTCAAATCCTACTGAACTTTAACAGTTCCTCGTAAGCCTTGTAAAAAGGCTTGCCCAGCAGAATCAGAACAATTCCTGTTCACTGTGCTCTGCCTTCCCTGGGAGCCTAGTGGCTGAAGTACAGAACTGCATTATAAGTTTTTTTAAAAGTAACTGCATTCCATGACTGTCGCATGACACTGGATTCAATTTTCCATCTTGGGCAGATTAGGTTGCTGAAACCCTATCTCTCTCCCCAAGACTTGGCTACAGTGACCCATGCAATGGTCACTTCCAGGCTTGACTACTGTAGTTCACTCTATGCAAGCTTACCCTTGAAGCTGACCTTAGGGTTGCCAGGTCTGGGTTGGAAAATACCTGGAGACTTTGGGGGTGGAGCCAGGAGAGGGCGGGGTTTGGGGACGGGAAGGGCCTCAGCATAGTACCATGCCATAGAGTCCACCCTTCAAAGCAGCCATTTTCTCCAGGTTAGCTGATCTATGTCAGCTGGAGATCAGTTGAAAAAGTGGGAGATCCCCAGGCCCCACCTGGAGGCTGACAACCCTAGCTGACCTGGAAATTACAGCTGGTGCAAAATGCAGCGGCATGCCTGCTAACGGCAACACCTATGCGGGCTCAAATTTGGCAGGTACTCCGCCAATTGTACTGGTTACCAGTAGAGTTCCGGATCTGTTTCAAGGTGTTGGTAATAACCTTTAAAGCCTTACACAGCCTGGGACCAACATATCTGGGGGACTGCCTCTTCCCATATATGCCCCAAAGAGCACTACGCTCTATGGATCAACATCTCCTGGTAGTCCCTGGCCCGAAAGTCATCCATCTTGCCTCAACCAGGGCCAGGGCCTTTTCCACCCTGGCCCCTGCCTGGTGGAACATGCTCCCCATTGAGATCAGGGCCCTGCGGGATCTGCTTCTATTCCGCAGGGCCTGCAAGATGGAGCTGTTCTGCCAGGCCTTTGGCTGAGGCAGTGGACGTCCATATATGGCCTCCCTGAGGTATCTGTCACTCTATTAACAACTACTGGCTATAGTCAGGAACCTCCCACAACCAGAAAATCTCTTTGTTATCTGCTGTGACCACCATTTTAACATTTTAATATTTATGGTGATGTTTTAAATTTAATTTTATTGTATTAGCTAATATATTTGTATACATGAAATGTTGTTACCCACCCTGAGCCTGCTTCTGGGAAGGGCAGGCTATGAATGCAAAGAAAGAAAGAAAGAAAGAACTTTTGTCCCCCCAGTTCCCCCTCTTGGCAGACCTGTATAGGAGCTGTTTCGTCTTCTTGTCTCTGGAGAAAAGCTTTCAGATCTAGAAGGAAGTACATAACGTCTTCCTTAGATTACTTCAGGTGGAGCAAAGTAGCATCCATTTAGTAACTTTATGGGAAAGACTGACTGTGTAACTCTTTGGCAAGTTAGGAGGATTTGGTTTTGGAAATGGTATCATGACATTGTAAAGTTAGATACATTTATTCACTGTAGGGTTGCCAAGTCGTACCTCATCCTGAAGCGGGGGACTCCCGGGTCGATCCTGGAGTGCCGCATCCACGTCACCAGGAAGTGATGCGACCACGCCGGGCATGCTGGGGGCGGGGCCACAACCATCTGAGGGAAAAACATAGAGTTTTCCCTCGGATGACCGTGCCCCCCTCCAGCGTGCCCGGTGTGGTCGCGTCACTTCCTGGTGACGTGCACGTCGGGGTGGAGTTCCCCCCGGGGCCTGATCTGGCGGCAGTGGGGAACGGGCCTCTGGGGCGGGGGTTTCCCCGCCCCCCGGGGGGACTTGGCAAGCCTAATTCACTGGGGTGAAAAACCTAAACCCAATTTGCCTGGATCTCAGTCAGTGGCACTGGCAGCTACAGGAAAAAGCCAACTCAAGCTTTAGCCAATACTGAGTTAGTCAGATGTGTGTCAGTTATATTGCTGCTAACCCCTGTTTATGGTACCTATTAAAAGCTTGGCAAAAGCCAGTTCTCATATTACATCTTAAACTTAGGAACAGAGTCACTAAGTGTTTTGACCTGGCCTACTTCCATGTGGAGGTTTGCTCCGCATCCCACCCCATCCCCCCAAAAGACTACAGTAGGCTTTTTGGGGCTTCAGCGCCCTAACATCGAGCAGTTCTAGGTTTCCCTAACCTGATTTACTGCAGTCTTTCCAGAATGATTGTACTCAAAGGCAGTTTGGGATGGGAAGGTGCAGATGGAACCAACCCACACCCGGCACTATTTTCCCTTGTGTCTTCCTTCTCCCAGCAGTAGGCTTTCTGCCATTTTAAAAATCAGTACTAGATATATTGTTATAGCACCACTACACCATAGCTGTATGCCTACTACTGATTTTTTTAAAGCCAGAAAAAAGCACTCCAGCAGTGCATGGGGTGGGTGTGGGTGGGAAATAGTGCAAGGGAGTAACATGGAGAATCCCTCTGTGCTGAGCCTCTGTTGCCACTGGAAATGCCTCTCATTTGCAGCTACAATGAGAACACAATGGGGAATCGTCCCCATGTGGAAACAACGCAGGATGAACATTCTGTATAAAGCTGAAGTACATTTTTTTTTTTTAAGGAAAATGATGTTCAGTTAGATTGGGACAGGACAGAGATGATTAACTCCCATTGAGGAACTAAGCTTACAGCCTCTAGGCTTGTGATTGGCTTCTTTTTTAAGGAATGTAGTTCATTATATTTTTCCTATAGCCATTATGAGTAGATTTGGTGGGCCACATTGCAGGTCCTGCTTCTGGTGAATACATCCCCCCCCCCCCCCCCCCCCCCCCGTCAAGCAGAGAACAGATGCCTTGGTTTCCCAGAGACCAAACAGATGATCAAGCTACCCTATACTCTAACTTCAGTCCTGGCAACCAGTTTCTAAACATTGTCAGGGTTTCAACTCGCATATGATTTTCCTATTTAACTCATGATACCTGTGAATATGTCTAATACCAGTGATGCCCCTTGATGGGTGAAGGTATGCTGATATAGGATAGCTCCACACATTATACATCATACAATAAGAATATGTCCATGTTGAGGAGAGTGTACAATTTTCACAAGTGTCGGGTTTTGCCATAATCACACATGCTTGAAAACTAATGTGTACTGAAGCTGTCAAATAGGTGTCATCACAACATAGTTGACAGTGGTGCCAGTTTGGTTGCCTATGATCTCTTTCTCCCCCCCCCTCATTTGTTCTGTAGGGTTTCCAACATATTTGGGATCTTCCTGTAGCTT
The DNA here is from genome assembly GCF_001447785.1 of Gekko japonicus. Lineage (NCBI taxonomy): Eukaryota > Metazoa > Chordata > Lepidosauria > Squamata > Gekkonidae > Gekko > Gekko japonicus. Next base: position 1,112,981 of record NW_015162474.1, on the reverse strand, counting down.
CCATGTATGACAGTGCATATCATTTTCGGGTTGCTGCTCCAGTAAGTCTGTTTCCAAAGGCAATCAGAGAAAAAGAGGGGGGAAAACACATTGAGCTATAATTGGGTTCTCTCTTAATCTGCTTCATTTTGTTCCAACAGGATCTTGCAGACTGTTCAACAGATCCTAACTACGCTGGGATATTTTTCACTGATTATTTCTTCTATTTTTATCACAAATGCAACTAAAAGGCTGGCATTGACTCTTCCTGCAAAAGGAGGGGAGGGGAATACCTTTAGTGACACCAACAACTTTATTGCCAGATTATTTTTTCTAAGTAAACTCCTTATTATAGAAATAAACTGAAGTAAATAAAACTGTTGTTGTTCAAGGTCTTCGTATTTCAATGTGTGCTAAATTGGCATGACTGCTGACAACTCCAACAGAACATAGTTTGATTTAAATAACATTCAGTTGGCTTAAATCCAGCTATCTGTCTGATCCACTTGGTGAACTGGGCTACAGGCATTCATTTTAGTGATGTTAACAGAATAATTCTAGGGAAACAATCTTATGTTTTCAGATTCAGCTATTCCCAAACCAAAGGAAGACAATGGGATTTCTAATTAGATTTATGCCACACATCTGAGAATCAGTCTAGTTCAAACGACCATATTAATCAAATAACAAAAATACCTCCCTATTTCAGTCATAAATGTGCATTGTGTGTGAAAAGTACTCAGAACGTGGAGTGATTCAGCAAGAGTGATTCAGCAAGAGTACTTTATTAATTCAGGAACAAGACAAAGAAACCAGCTCGCAGGCCGGTTTATATGCGTTCAGAAAACCCGCCACCAAGCACACCTAAACACCCCCTACTCCCGATAGGCTATTTACAGTAACCGGGTGACCATTGGTCTCCCGGCTGGGAAGCTGGCCCTTTGATTGGGCCGGCTAGGATCCTATGGATCCTTTGTCTTTCGACTGAAGCTACTGAGGAGTATTGCCAGGTCAGCCCGGGCAAGTCCGGGCATGTCAGGCTGAATGCACTACACGTGGTAATGGCGACAGTACATTACAGTGTGTGTGTGGGGTGTGTGTTTCCCATATTTCCCTTTCTTCTGAAAACTATAATGGACCCTGCATTGAAGCTCTTACAGATTTCTAGTGGCACAGTTCTACCAATCTCACATTTAGCTATGCCAGGTGAATTTCTTCCTTGGTATTTATTTATTTATTTCATTAAACTTCTATCCCGCCCTCCCCACATTGTAGGCTGGGGGGGGGAGTAGCAACATGTATCTATCTACAGTTAATGCAATTTTACAATTTAGAACAATAACAATAATCAGTTAAAAACCCTAAAATCATCAACCTTAATTCAATAAGATCACCAGCATTCAAAAAAACAACATGCCTCTCAACAGATAGTGTGGTCCTAGTCTGGCTTTCAGGATCTGTGGTCACGGGGTGGGGGGAGGCCTGATACATTGGCATTGGCAAACCAAACCATGACAGTGGGAACTAGCTCTTTATCAGTGTAGCATATTTCTTAACAGTCCCCTAGATTTTCATCTTGTGAACTGTTGTACAAAGCATTCTCGGTTTTTTAGTAACTGGGCAAAAGAGTCATTGCGGCTGTTTGGTGATACTGTTATGCATCAGAACATCCAGGGATTTTTTTGTAGAAAAAGCCCAGAAGGAACTCATTAGCATAATTGGCCACACCCAACAGCAGAAACTTGTTAGCATATTAGGCCACCCCCCCCATGCCTTCCCTTGGCTTGCCCAGGCACCATGCGGCTGCAGGGAGCCTGGGCAAGCCCCCCACCCCCTGAAGGGAAGGGTTTTTTATCTGCCTTCCCTTGGTTGCCCGGGTGCCTCACGGCTACAGGGAGCCCAGGCAAGCTGGCATTTGGACAGGCCGGGGAAGGCACAGGGAAGCATTTAAATGCCTCCCCGATCCATGCAGAGCCCCCCCGGCCCACCCGCCTCAGAGTCACCCGGGTGGGTCACTCTCCAGTTCTTCCCTCTGTAGCCACGCACGCAGAGGCTTTGGCTGTAGTGGGCATGGCCAACTCTGAAGCCAGCCGGAGCTCCGTTCCTGTGCGTTCCTGCCCAAAAATAGCCCTGAGAACATCCATAATATTCTATCAGTGTCACAGTGAATGCAGTTCTACTCACATTAAGAAGAACAACCCTTGAAGGAAGGCAACATGACAGCTACAAACCAGAACATGAGTATTAAAAACTATGAGTACTAAGTGCCAAGATCCATAGATCAAAGTCTACCCACTAAATAGTCCCCAGAAAGTATAGTCCAAACTCAGGAGCAACAATGCAGTGCAACTTATGATGACCTAATCAGACACAACCACAAATCTCTCCACATGTTCACAATAAACATTACAATGAATGGGAGGCATTGTGAATAAATGAATGCCACATGAAATCACAAGACATTGACTAGGAATAAGAATGCCAATTTAATGTGCAATAATTTTAGTACTGGTACAGTACGGTTGCAAATGCAAGACGGGTGCAGTTCTGCATATGGTTAGATACGAATCACTCTCATTGGTCTTAATGCAAACTTATCTGTATAACTGTGTGGGCAAGATAACATTTGAAATCAACAAGGCATGCGGGTAGAAACAGTGTAAGTAGTGGACTGTATCTGAAGCAGTAGTTGGGAGAAGTTTTATGGATTTTGGGGCTCTGGGCAAAACTCAGGGATGGGAACCCAAAAACACTCAGGCAGTATGGGAGAGTAGGGTGTTGGATGCTTCCAACCATCCAACACTTGGTTGCCCTCCCCCAACACTGCCCAAGTCTTAGGCAGTATCGAGGATCAGCGGTGACTCCATGGTGAAAGGGGTTCAGGATAGCAGCTGGGGCAGCTACTGCAGGGTGGTGGGAGCTCCCAATGTGGCCCTCCACAACGCAGGGCCCAGATGCCTCGTGGCTAAGACCACCCCTGGCAGCAGGCACAGCTCTTTGTAACAAAGGGTGATCAAGACTTTCCCATGGTAGGTATAAGACAGGAGGCTGGAGAGGTTTTGCTGGAGAGGTTTTGTCAGCCAATGTCTTGGAAAGGGTCTGTTTCCTCATTTACTTCATTTACAAAAGTTTAAGAAATGAAATAAATAATGGACTTCTGACAGAAAATCTTAGAAAGCACCCAGACTATAAAATTAGTCTGTAGGAAAGCGGAACCACAACCAGACAACATGGGCTAGGCTAAGTCACAGTGAAAGTTGGCAGGTAGCTAAAGAAGAAGCATTTCGAAAGAAGACAAGGATAGGAATAGAAAGTTCTGTGGTCTTGGGACCCTATTGACAGGAAAAGGTGTCTACAAGAAGTAACCACAATTGCTGAGGAATGGGCTTGTGATGTTCCATGAAGAAATGTCAGGAGAAACAGTGAAGGAGATTAATAAATAAACATCGAGTAGGTGGGCTAGGGGGTCTTGAGGGAGGGAGGGAGTGGTCTTCAAGAAAAAGCATAACCACAAATACAGGCGTTACGGCACGGGGTGTAGTTAAGCAGTCGTGATTGGCGAATGTACATTTTGGTTACCAGCCAATGGTGGCCAGAATAGGGCCTTTCTTATTTTTCATATCTCTTCGGTGATGAGTATATCTAGGCTGACTAACGGAATCAAAGGTGTGTTCAGTTCTTTTGAGCTGTGCACCCACTCTTGCAAGATGTGTATCCAATAAAAGATTATTCTGCTTCATTGAAAAAGGTCAGCCTCCAGAAGTTCTTTATTGGTAAGAACAACTTGCATTTCTAACAACAGCATGCCAAGAACCAGCTGTTTTGTTGCCATTTCCACAATAATGTTGGGTTTTGTATTTAGAGGTAATGTATTTGCCACATGTTTTCTAAGAGGTAAAATTTCAGATGCTTTCAGCTTCATTCTTCCTTCAGGGTGGGGAAAGGCAGAAGTTTCCTAGTAGAGAGCCTCAGTGACATATATGCCAGGGTTGCTAGTGAACTGAAAGAGGCTTTTGGCCAGATGCACACAGTAAATCAATGTAGGGCAGAAATTAAAGCCTTTTATTTCTCTTTGGCTCGGATCCAGAGAGCACTTGTGTCTCCTAACAGCTGGCTATAGTTTCAGTGTGCTGAGAAGGAGCAGCAATGAGATTGCATATCCACCCTTGGCTCTCCTGCAAGGTCATCTGCACATTTCAAACACCCTGACATGGCTTCTGTCAACTGATCTTAGTTCCATGAATTGACTAGCATCCTCCTGAATCTTTTACCTTCATCAGGTGAAGGCTCTGCTGCTGGTTTACTCCTTTTGAGTGATTAAATGTGTTTTTATTAATCCTTTCTCAGTCACCTGGGCTCTTGCTTTATCCCTTCAGTCTACAAAGAAAGTTGCTTTAAACAACCAGGTATAAAATGGCTTGTCATCTGATGCAATGAGAATATGTGGTGGTTGTGGATGTTGCTCTCTTATGAGTGGAGTTTAAAACAATGGTAATTCTGTTAAGTCCTTCTGTTTCACAGCTGATGTATTTATTTAATCAGTGACTGCAGCACATACTCTCTCACCAGGAAAGGATTTGAGTATTGGAGGCCACGGTCACATGGAGAATTAGGTACACGTAGGGGACGGATTAAGGGTGGATCAAACCGGCGCGATCAGACGCCAACATCTGGTAAGCATCGCACACCTGCCCCAACCTGTCTCATCCAGCTGAAAATGCGGATCGAAAAGGTACTAGGGAAAATGGAGTACCTACTGGAAGATCCGCAGCAATGGCGGGCGTGGGATCGCGGATGTGCCGGCAGCCCGTAGCATCCTGCAGCTGTCCCTGACCCGCGCATGCGCACTAACGTGGGACCGCCGTGTTGCCTCGCTGGGACTACGCCGCCTCCCCAGTGTGATCGGGTGCCGACGGAGGGCGAACGGAGCCGCAGGGGAGTGTAAGAGCGCACTCCCGTGCTTCTTTTAGCTCCGCCTCTAAAATGCCTCCCTTCCAGTGCGGATTTTCCCGCTCGTGTGACCGGGGCCTCAGTTTCTTCTCAGGGACTGTTGTGCATTTTTCTCATTCAGTCTATACTACAGTGCCTGTAACTAGAGAGCAGCTGGCTATGTGAATTAAGTTGCTTTTCACTTTTTAAAGATCTTGGAGTCTTGACTGCAGAACTATGGTAGGTTCAGAGTTTATCCGATAGCAAAGTGCAGCAATTGGTATCAAATGTGGTCTTGGATTCTAAGGCAGGTTATTCTTCCCTGATAGATATCCCTCCCCCATGGCTATTAGGCCCAGTAAGAAACAAAGGAGTTGCCTATTCCCCCCCCCCCCCCGCTGAGTCTAATAGCCGTTGGAGAAGTGACATTTCTTGTCTAGTTGAGCGTCGTCAGTTTGAGAAAGAGTCGGAGAGGATCAGAGACTTCTTGACCAACTTGTATGATGGGATAAACAGTCATAACAGGGTTGATGTTGCAGTGAAAACAAGGAGGAGCCTCATGGCACCTTAAAGGTAAAGGTAAAGGTTCCCTTGCTCGAAAGCCAGTCGAATCCGACTCTAGGGTTGCGGTGCTCATCTCCGTTTCAAAGCCGAAGAGCCAGCGCTGTCCGAAGACGTTTCCGTGGTCATGTGGCCAGCATGACTAAACACCAAGGCGCATGGAACGCTGTTAGAAATTAGCTAATTAATTGTAAAGTTTTTGTGAGCCACAACCTGCTTTTTCACATGCATGAAGTTTTAAAAATTCATTTTATTTTTCTTTTACTTCCTTTTCTCCCTATGGGAACTCAAAGTGGCTTACAAAATTCTCTCCTTCATTTTATCCTCACAACTCCTTTGTAAGGTAAGTAAGGCTGAGAATGAGTAATTGGCCCAGGGTCACCTAGGAAGCTTCCAGGGCAGAATGGGGATCTGAACCTGGATCTCCCAGAACCTAGTGTTAGTGGCAGATCTGTGTATGTACTCCAAAGAAGGGGCAGTGGCAGCATTAACCAGAAGGGGCAGAAAGTCCAGGATTCCAAGGCACAGGTACGTCACTCAGGGCTCTTTTTGTAGCAGGAACTCCTTTGCATATTAGGCGACACACCCCTAATGTAGCCAATCCTCCAAGAGCTTACAGTAGCCCCTGTAAGAAGAACTCTGTAAACTCTTGGAGGATTAGCTACATTAGGGGTGTGTCGCCTAATATGCAAAGGAGTTCCTGCTACAAAAAGAGCCCTGCCGAGTGCAACAGAAGACAAGGTCCGGTCAAGTGTGTAAAGGATCCAGCTAAGGTAGACATGGACCATTCCCAACTCGGGATAGTACAGTAACATAAACAGAACACAGAAGCCTCAACAGAGGGATGACTTTCTGCAGAGTCTCCACCAGTCCTTATTGATAGTGTTGAATTTGCATCTGAATAGTACAGTTACCATTTCTGAACCGCAGAGTTCATATTAGGCCATGACTGTCATGTGGTAGCCAAAGAGAGCTTCTTCTTCTTCTTTTTACTACAACCTACATAGGGAAGGGACATAAGGGATAGTAATACTAATAAAACAAGAGATATAGCAAGGATCATGTTACATGTAAGTTACCTATTAGTCCTTCCTACTATTATTAGAATAAAGCATATAATAGAATACAAATAGACTTTCAGATTCATTACAATCATTATTTCCTGTGCTTAGCTTTATCAAATCTCAGTTGGGCTTAAAGAGTTTTAGGAGCTGCTTCTCCTTTTTCAGAATCAGACTCTTCTGTAGAACTGCCAAAAATACTTTCACTGGCTTCTGAGTCATGATCGCTCTTTTCTTCTGCTTGTGCATTGCCCTCTGCTTTCTCTTTGACTTTAGACATTGATTGTTGCTGGTCCAGGAACAGTTTTGCTTTTTTGGCAGAGTCAGTCTTTTCTTTCTTTCCATTATAGTTGAAGATAAGTCCTTCTAGGAATATCCATCTGAAGGGTGTGGAATTTTTGTGTAGAAAATAAGTTAGATTTTTATATTGTCTCTTCTTGCGTATTTCAAATGGAATGTCTTTTAAGATCTTCGCCTCTTCACCTTTGATTTTCAGTAATTTTCCATTTGTCACTTTTAAAATTGCATCTCTGGTTGATCTTTTGGAGAATTTAACAAATATTTCACCAGGCAGTTTATTTTTCTTGATAAAATCCGGATAAGTTTGATAAACCATATCCATATCGCTTTGTAGTGAATCCAATTTTAAATCTGCCATCGGTGCCAGTGCTTTGCTCAATAATTCTTTTAAATTCTGGGATACCCTGAAATCGTAGGACATGTAGTGATTTCTCCATTTGTAGCTGTAATAATTGTTCTTTATTGGAGATCTGCTCTTTCTCCACAATCTCCAATTGCTGCTTGATAGCGTTTGCCTTATCAACTTTTTTCAATGCTTTATTAGTTTCATCTGTTCTCTTCACTGTATCCATCATTTGTTTCTGGAGACAGCCTAGTTTATTATTGATACTAGCAGTAAAGCCCGTTGTGAGAGCAATACAACGGGATCTAGAAAGCTGTGATCTGTAATGAACGCATAGGTTTACTTACCTGGTTCCGTGATGTGTATGGTATGTCTTCTCACCACTATCTCAGTCTCCTGGAGATTCTTGGAATCTGAAGGGTTGCCTGTAGAAAGTAAAGCATTAAGTGACGTCAGCCACCAAGGATGGATGTCAGCCGCCCTGAGGCCGCGTTGCGGGTATGGCGGGTATAAATTGAATAAAATAAATAATAAATAAATAAATGTTGCAGCCATGAGTGACCGTGTATTTTTGTGTGAAGTTCTTGTGTATAGTGGAAAAGTGTGTGTCAGGTTTTCCTGTCTTCCAGAGCTAATAACTGGGTGTGACCCACAGTCCTGCAGGACTGCATGTCCTTCTGCACCGCTTGGGCTGTTTTGGATCGCAAGGTGTGTGTGTGTGTGGAGGGGGAACATGGAGATGTGACTTTCAGAGGAGGGAGAGCGTGTTCCTGAAGTGAAGCTGGTCCCAAAGGTGCCACTGGACTGTTGTGGTTTGGGGGCTTTGGGGGGAGGCACGTACATCGCCCCTAATATAGAAGGGTGACCGTATACTTGAGTAAAAGCTGGTCTTTAAGGTGCCACTAGACTGTTGTGAGTATCTGGGGGGGATACATGCAGATCTATGGGGAGGTACAGTGTGCAGGCCCATAAGAACTGCATTTGAAAGGGGAGCCCCCCCCCAGCTGGACCCGAACCCCTTTTCCCGGTAGGGCCCCCCAACACATGACAGACGGCTTCTGCTCCAGCCATCTATCCATCCAGCAGCCTGGAGTGCGCGCATGAGCACCATGCATGCCCCTTTCAGCCGGAAGCTCCCAGCACACATGGGCAGCTTGACTGGGGCACACTGGTGGGCCCTAGAGCAACGCATCACGAAGCCAGGTAATTGTGGGAGCTGGCTGCGCTTCCCCCCCCCAGATCACACACACAGTTTTTTCTCCCCCTGCCTCCCCACCCCCACAGGAACACACAGAACACACACACACCGTCCTCTCTGGAGGGGGACTCTGACACTCATGCCTGCCGGACTGCGCTTGCTGCACTCAGAGCTGGGGCTGAGGCCGGAGGAGGGCAGCAGGGGGTGGGCCGGAGGCATCCCTCCAACTCAGGTCACAGCAGGGGGGTTCCTTGGCACGGCCCCCTCTTCCGGAGGCAGAGGGACCTTTTTTCTGCACTCGAGTGGGGGGGGGGATCGGATCCGGGGATGGGAGGCAACTGCCATACACTAACAGGGCGCATTTTAGAACGTTGGCACCCACTACTCTTTTATAATAAGGGAGAGATTACCTTTTAACACAGAAATTCTAAAATTTTCTAAGCAGTATCATAAAGGCAGTCTTTTATATCAGAACTAGTGTGTTGGTATATTACCATCACTTTCCTAATAACTTCAATCAATTAGTCTACTCAAGTACCAGCTGTTTAATAGTCTACGATCGAGTATTCTATAACTTTACATCTTATTTGTTTTCATAATAGACGCAATTGTAAATGTACAACATCAGTCCTTCTTTCTCAGCCTGTGTACTTTTAATTTTAACTTCTTAGGTTAAGGTATATGTATGTTGCTTCCCGACGCCGGCCCTCGAGTGGGTGGGTGGGTGGGGTTGGATACGGCGACGGGAGGCAACTGCCTCCCGACGCGGCCCTTGAGTGGGTGGGTGAGTCGGATACGGCGACGGGAGGCAACTGCCTCCCGACGTCGGCCCTTGATTGGGTGGGGGGATCGGATACGGCGAAGGGAGGCAACTGCCTCCCGACGCCAGCCCTTGAGTTTACAGTTAGAACCATCTCTTGCCTCCAAGCATTGCTTAAAAACTGCTTTTCTTTTCAGGGGGACGGAACTCCCCTGCTCCTCCCCTCCCTCCATGGCAATTTGGGGCTTGTGATCGGCTCTCCACTTTGGCACTTAGTTAGCTCATCAGGGTTTTGTTTAGACTCAGTTTATACCAATGATTTTCTTCCGACTTAGGAAGGGCTCTTATTCGCAGGATCTCTTGCTTGCCTTGTCCGGCGTGTGCTTCTAAACTCCATGATGATCTTGTGGCAGCAGCACCTATCAGGGTAAAGGGGAGCCTCAATTCCTTGGCTGTCGCCTTGGAAGAGGCACCCCTCAGCACCCCAGGCTGTGAGCCCACTGCAGGGGCTCTGGGGGGGCTCAGAAACATCTGAGACCCCTCCCGTATGCCGCGATTACGGGTCGGTCACATTGGAGCATGATGGAGCGCACCCATCCAGCAAATCACCAAGACCAGAAGTCCGCCAAAGAGAGCTCCTGATGTGTGCAGAGTTTACTATCTTGGGATAATAACTTTGGGGAAACAGCCCTTGGATGACAATCTCTGAACACAGCTTATGTACAGAAACCCTCAGAATGGCAATGCATTTTCCCTTACAAAAGGGGGGGAGAGACAGATTTTTCTTAGATTACTGAATCAGCAGGGGGGGAAAGCATTTCAAACTACATTGGCAAGAATGGAAGAGACTGCTAGCACACTTCATGGCACGCTGCCTTTTTTCCTGTTCTGTGCCTGTCCCCTGGAAGCTGAAAAATGATATGGGCTGAAGCTGAAAGCATCGTTAAATGTTAATCTGCCAGGGCTTCTTTAGTGCTACGAGGTCAGTTTCTGTGGCTGAATGTAGTGACAGATGGAGTGTCCTCTGCGAAATAATGCAGCTTTGCCAAAAGCTGTCAGTTCATGAGCTGTCTGTCATCTTGCACATGTTCTCACCATGCGCCCTCTAAACAGAGACCGTAAGCTTGATCAGGAAGCTCACAAAGGGAATGCCAACAGATCTGGATTTTCTCATTATAGGTCTGCTGGCTGTGCAAAAAACTGCACTTGGTATTTAGGAAGGAGGGGTGAGATAGAAGACAAATCAAGTGACAAATTACTCTCACGGCTTACGTTTTCTCTACTAGTAAAAAGTGAAATGGATTTTAAAGACATGCTAAACTATATGGGAATTTCAGGATAAATAATGTCTATTTGAATCTTATCCAGTCTTGCAAAAAACCATGCAAAATGCAGTTATACCCATTTAACAGATGGCCAACTGAGGCTGGGAGCTAGTCGCTTCTCTGTGTCCATATCAGTAGAATGTGTGGTATGAGTCATATGCTAGGCACTTTATTCCCAGACAAATATGGGCAGATTTGTATTGGGACCATTGTGGGCAGGAGACGGTGCTTAACCTTGGGAGGGGTACTATTTGCTATGCTGGGAAAACTTATAAGCAGCCCATCAGTATATGTGGTTTCCACAGTGGGGCAACCTGTATCTCCCTGAGGCTGTTTTCCAGGGGGGGGGGCTGGTAGAAATCAGTGCAACATTTTTTTTGTTTTGTTTACAAAAAAGCACTGGCCATAGCTAACTGCTATTGATCTTCGTCTGGGAAGATGATTTTAAAATAAGAGGGTAACTGAGTTTTCTTGATCCACTGATCAAATATACTATTCATTGGCTGTTTCCACTTGGCAATTTCAAAGCAACGCTCCCCCCCCCCAGCAGCAAGCAGGCTGGAAACAGTCAAGAACAGTATCCCCACACACCCATTCTTTTCCTGCTGTGCTTGCTGCCACCCCACACTTACGCCCACTCCTGCTTCTCCCCCTTTTCTCTGTTATGGGTATGCAAAAGTGCAGCAGGAGAGCAATTCTGGTGCCCCCCATAGGCCAGACCCCCTTTTCCTCTCCCTTCTCCCCCTCCCCGGCTGAGCTGCACTGTAACACTATGGAATTGAATAAAGCCCTTTAAAGACATGAAGGCGGGGATGTAGAGTCTTAGTTATGTCATTTTGAAGGTGGAGCTTAGTTCATTAATCTCCCCATAGTGGCTGTGAGCTGCACTTATATCCACTCCACAGTTTTCCCTTTGAGCTGGGTCAAAGGAGGTTTATTTTTGATTACGCTCGAGGGGGGGGCAGACAATATGGGAGCCAGATGTGTTACGCATGGATTGGGCAAGACGTCAGATGGATGTTTACAAATGATCCAGAGGGTTCCTGCTGCCCATACTGGGGGAAAAAACTTGTTTGGTTTGCATCAAATCAAAAGTCTAACGATTTTTGCTCCACCGAATTCAGATGCCATTTTTTAAAAAGATCTGTAAGGAAACCAACAGAACAAAAAGAAAACAATTGCCAGGTGATAGTTGTCTGATTTATTACTAAAAGAACTTAATTTACTAATAAAAGATTTACTAGTAAAAGTACTTTATTTATTTATTTATTTATTTATTCATTTGGATTTTTATCCCTCCCCTTGACGGGCTCAGGGCAAGTTCCAACAGTGTAAATGGTGGACAGTCCAACAGTGTAAGCGGTGGACAGTCCAACACTAGGTAAACGCTCTGATTCCTCCTGATGAAGCCCACAGGGCAAAATGCTTAGGAACTTTGTGATGGAAAAATGGGCAAAATAGTTAAATATTCAGAGGTTGCAATGGATCTTTGCTTCACTGGAGAGGAAGCATTTTCTTCTATTTAAAAATCTTTATTTCTAAGGGAAGGGTTCACAGGAAATCTACAAAACAACAAAGATACCTAAGGCTACATCTTTACACCTTGACCACACAGTCTACAACAATGGAGATTCTTCTTCTTCTTGACCCCTAGAAGGAAATCACCTGAATGCATTAACCAATGATTGTTAGTAAATAGGCTTCAGTTTTCCCGGGCTTTCTTCCCATTGGCTCTGTGCCAGTTTCCCTTCCAGGTCAGTCTAAACAATAGCACACAAGGAAGGCACACATTAACCCTATAATGACTGAATTTTAGACTTTGCAACACACATATTTCCAACACTTTGTGCAATAATAAATCAGACAACTATCATCTAGCATTTTCCCCCTCTTTGTTCTGTTGACACATTGTTGGGTACAGCTCATTTTTTCTTTATCCCTGTAAGCAATTCCATAAGAAAACAGTTTTATCGAGCTTCCGGTTTATGGAGAAGCGATGGCGGACGTTCTCCCAGGACTGTGGGGGAACGATCCGCACACCAGTGGGTTGGAGGGGTGCTACCTCAAGTAGCACCCCCATGGAGCCTTTGGGATAGGCTCCAGGCCAGAGGGCTTTTGAGGGGTAGCCCGATGGAGCAAAGCCAGAGAATTTGAGGCTCCCCTCTGCCCTGACGGTCCGGCCGCTGCATGGCCTTCGGGCACAAGCTGGTTTGACCGGGACAAGCACTGGAGATCGAGCGGAACAGCATTGAAGCAAGCGAGGTCATAGAAATTGACCGACAATGAACATGAATTCAAAATAAGCGGACGATTGTAAAAAGCAAATTAACCCCCCCATGGGAAAGTGGATTGCAAAGAAGGACGCCTCTTATGCGAAAAGAATGACAAGTGAGACAAAGGGGGAAGGGGGAGGAAAAACAGCGAGTGTGTTTTGAGAGGCTTACTTAATTGCTGACAGTGTGGGAACGATCTTTAGAGTTGGAGGGAAGCATCAGAAACTGTAAAAAAATCATAAAAAATGGCTGCCATGCAAAGAAAGCTGAAAATGAAACCGCCTGGCAGCCAGAGCCCAAACCCGGAAGAGGGAGCAGACGCCATAAAAATGCTAGCGGATATGCTCAAGCCAGTGATGGAGCAACTTGTTGGTATTAACCAGCAACTGACTGTAATGAATAAAAACTTTGCATCTCAGCAGCTCCAACTGAAAGAAACGGATAAGAAGGTGGAGCAGGTAGCTGGGAAACTTAAGGAGTTGGACACCACAAGCAAGAAAATGAAAAAAAGAATGGGAGAAGTGGAAACAAAGCAAAATCTACAAGAAAACCATTTGTTACAGCTGCAGATGGAAAAAGCCAACATGATTCTCAGATTCCAAGGAGTTCCTGAGGCAGAGAAGGAGGATCTGAGGAAGATACTTAGCGAGATCATCGCTCCAGCAATAGGCTTAACAGCGGATGAACTGGTAAAAGAGATGGAGACGGCTTATAGGGCTTACTCCAGGCGACATCAGCAACTCCACTGAAAATGGGAAAGTTAATCATTAAAATTTTAAAAGACATTCCATATGAAATTCGTCAAAAGAGGAAAAACTATAAGGACTTAATTTCTTTTGTTCAAACTAATGGAATTTCGTATAGGTGGGCGATCACGGAGGGTGTCATCTTCAAGATCAACGATAGAAGATAAAAGATTGATTCCACCTTTAAAGCCAAGGAATTTTTGCAATGCCAGCTGGGAATGGAGGAAGATTCCAAAGAGGAAGAAACGAAATCAAGTGACTCTGCCACCTCGGGAACGGAGGAGGACTCTGCTGTGGAAACCGGAGCAGAGGCAGCCAGAGTGGTATATGACTTTAGAGACAGAAAACCGAAGTAAAGGCAGAAGGACTCTGAGAATTGCCTTTTGAAGCGAAGAATAAGAAGATGATCAGAAAGCTCTCTCATAACAACTAACAAAATAACATGTTAACATTGAAGCTGAGACAAACAAGAACTCTACAAGTATATTGTTTTTATTAACACTTATATTACTAACACTTTCACTAACAGGGATAAGATCTCCTCCTCTTGGGGTTTTAGTATAGTGTGGTTACCTTTTCTTTGTCCCTAGATGTAGTCCCCTTCCTTCATACTTTTTTTGTAGTTTGTAGTGTATTGCAAAAATAAAAATATCCCTCCGGGGATTTAAAAAAAAGAAAAGAAAGAAAACAGTTTTATATGTAATAGATCGATAACAAAACTGGATCTGATATTGGATCTGTATCAGAAAATACTAGTTTGATGTGATTGTGAAAATCTTGCTTTGCTGTTCAGGTGCTGTTCTATAAACAAAGCAAAACTAATTGTGCATTCCCATCCCAGAATATGTATGACTTCATGCTCAGACAGGTTGCATTGACATTTCAGGCTTTAGTTTTGTTTTGTGGAAGTTTACCTTTGCAGTGAACTGGTATATTTAACAGAGGTTGAAAATATCTACATCTGCTCCAGGTATGCATTCTGGGCTTGCAAATGCTACTAGCTGACAACCTTTGCCCCATATATCAACTCTAATTCCTTTATGAATGGTCATAACACAACCATTCATACCTCAAATAAAAAGTAATTTTATGCTCTTTAATATTTATGTAATGTATGGACTGATTAAAATATCAGTTAAATGGTATGTAAAAAATTAAAATGTGTTTTTATACATGTTGATACAGTTTGATTTTTTAAAATTACATATTGGAAGTGGGGTCAGTTTATCCCAGCAGAACAGCTGCAAATAGGTCCCAAGGACCTTGACTGTGTTATATCGTATGTCAGCCAGGTGAACCGCCTAGAACAACACTGGCATTGACATGCATAGGTCAGTCATTTCTTGACAAACGTACAAAATTTCATGGATTTTGTTGATTTTTTCCAGTTATTATGTATGTAGACAAATATCTACAAGCCCAATACAAGTAGCCTTTCCCCAAGCACAGAGCTCTTATCTTTAATTAGGGCTGCTCCAGCCCCCCTTTCACATTTGGCCCCCAACCTTACCCTCCCACTGGCATCGCCTGGGCTCTTTTTCATCCTACAAGCCCTTCACATATGCCCTCAGAGCAGGAAGTGCTTTATTATCTTGTTTTAAATTACTTCATTTGAATTACAAAAAATGCTCAAGTCCCCATTAATGCGGTGGCTCAAGTGGTTAAGACACTGAACTGCAGGCTGTGGAAGGTCAGTAGTTCAGCAGTTCGAGACCCGGGTGCCGCATGATGGAGTGAGCTCCCATCTCTAGTTCCAGCTCCTGCCAACCTAGCAGTTCGAAAGCAAGAAATTGCAAGTAGATAAATAGGTACCACTTCGGTGGGAAGGTAACAGCATTCCGTACACCTTGGTGTTTAGTCATGCTGGCCACATGACCACGGAAATGTCTTCGGACAGCGCTGGCTCTTCGGCTTTGAAATGGAGATGAGCACCGCAACCCTAGAGTCGGACTCGACTGGCTTTTGAGCAAGGGAACCTTTACCTTTACCTTTAAGAAAACATTAACTGGATGCTAGCTTTTTGGAATAATGTTATTTATTGTAATTTTACTCAGAAGAGTGACAGAGAGGGGCTATTGGAATCCATTGATGAAGCCATTCTGAATGACTATAGAATTTGTTGAAGTTTCTGAATGGCCCATGGAAAGCATTAAAGCAAGAGTGACTGTACTGGCTTGCAGGGTCAGAGTATCAGGTGCCAGAAGTCAGGCAACTCTGAGTTGTTCAGTCCAAGGTCAGGGGTCCAGAAGTAAAGCAAAGCAGAGTCTTTCAGTTCAAGGTCAGAGGTCTGGAAGTCAGGCAAGGAAGAGTCAGTGGCTAAGTGTCCATTGTACACATTGCATCCATGCCTAACAGCCTCTTTTGGCTGGTTTTATAGCCCCATGCCTGAGGGTCATGCTTGCAACCAGCTGCTCAGAAGCAATCCTGCAATTACTTATCTTTGTTATCAGCAAGTAGCTGGTGTCAGGCCAGGAGATGTGCACTTTGCTGTCTTGTTTGTAGTTCTGTTCTGAGCCTCCATCTGCAGTGCTTTAAGGGTGTAGGTGATACTGGTAGGCTGGGAATGGCCAACTGGAGTTCACATGCTGAAACAGGGCTGGAGGGTGTTGGTGGTTCTGCATCAGCTGTTGGTTGTGAGTTCTGACAAGCCTGCAGCTCCTTTTCCTGCTGGTCAGCTTTCCTTAACTCAAGGCTGACTACATGGGGCTCCTCTTCTCCTGAGGAGTCCTCGCTATCACTGAGCCTTGGCTGACTCATGACAAGGGAATCCTAAGCAGAGTTTTGTCTTTCTAACACTGCAGTCCTAAACAGACTTACCGTACATCCTTTTAAATCCTTTTAAGTCCATTGGTTTAGAATATCCCAGGAAGCCATTAAGGCCATCAAGAAAAGCCCAGCCCCAGACAGTGGACCAATGGCCTGTAGGGCTGTCCCTCCTCCTGTGGCCACCCCAGCCCTGAGTAAGTTTACTCAGAACCTTCTAAAAAAGAATGGTTTGGGAGATAAAATTAGTAAAATTAATATCCTCTCCAAATACTTTGTTTAAATCTTTTTTGGAGGCCAACAATTCAATAAGAAGACAATATGAACTCAATATTTTGCCATGGTGAAAAAATAAAATTATTTTAAAGTTCTGCAACAGTGATTGCACTGAAGATTGCATGTGTAATCCCTCTGAAACTCTTTGTTAATGTTGGGAAATCAATGTTGAGTCTGTCAAGGCATTTTTGTCTTCCGTTTGAAGACAATCCCACTTGGTCACCTTCTAAGTAATCCCCCTTGCTTTTTGCAGTTGACTTATGGCGACCCCTCATGGAGTTTTCAAGGCAAGAGATGAACAGAGGTGGTTTGCCATTGCCTGCCTCTGCATTGCAACCCAGACTTCCTGGATGGTCTCCCATCCAAGTACTACCCAGGGCTAACCCTACTTAGCTTCTGAGATCTGACAAGACTGGGTTAGCCTAGGCCATGCAGGTCAGGGCATGAATTCCTGTAGCCATTTGGAAAGAACCAGTGGATCTCAGGAGCTATTTCATTTTGTTGGTTTTATGTGCTTTCCCTGATGAAGAGCTACAAGAATCTTGAAATGTAATGGTTGTGTAATTACTATCATTCCTATTTTGTAAGAAGTCATGTTTACATTTGATTACAGACCATGTATTAGCTGAGTTGTATTGGGTATGATAGCATAGGACCCTCTTTCTCTCTTGAACTGAAGTTTTGTTTTTTTTTGTAACCAGCTTTAAGGAACCTTTTTGTTCTTAAAAAGAGCTCGTGTAGTAGGAGTAGATCATGCACAGATAAATGCATAAATATTTCAGATTCTTGGAATCTAAGGAGCAGTAAGCAGAGATGAAAAAAATGCAGCAGAGTGGCAATTTTTTTAAAGTTCCGTGGGACATGAGTATCTTAATTGAATCTTTCTAAAGCTAAAGTAATTGGTTCAATCCTCTTTAGACTCAACAGCAGGGTGAGCTTGAAGATATTCCATAACAATAATTTTAGGATTCTTTTCTGTTTCTCCCTGTATTAATTTTGCTTGTTACAAGATATCTGAGAGAGGAGCTGGACCTGGTTCTCTGGAAAGCTGTGATGTGCCACAGGGTGCAATCCTCTCCCCAATTTTAACATCTATATGTGCCCGTTTGGTCCAGGGGTATGGGCTGGGTTGTCATCAGTATGCTGATGATACCCAGCTCTATCTATTAATAAATGGGCAGCTGGACTCCGCCCCAGAGGTGTTAGCCAGGGCACTATAGGCTGTGGCAAGATGGCTTAAACAGAGCCAACTGAAAGTAAATCCAACAAAGATGGAGGTCCTGTACCTGAGGTCCTGTACCCAGCCTGATAGAACAAGCTCCCAATTGAGATCAAGGCCCTGTGGGATCTATTAAAATTCCACATGGCCTGTAAAATGGAGCTGTTCTGCTGGACTTTCAGTTGAGGTAGCAGGCATCCAAATTTTCCCATTTTTGGCCTCCCCTACAGACAGCTCTGGCCTTGTGGTCAGTGGCTTGATGTCCAACAACACCACTAGAAGGTTCCATCTGAGCATCACTACTTTTTTCACTCTGGTTCTCCGGTCTTCTGGTATTAAATTTTAAATTGTAACCTCTGAATTTTTATACATCATTTGAATTTGATACTGTTATTGTTACAACTTTTATGTGACCTTGTAACCCACCCTGAGTTTGCTTGCAGGGAGGGTGGGATATAAATTAAAGAAAATACAAAAATAAAATAAAAACGTCTGGCCTATACCACTTGAGGCTGCAAGTACATCAGTCTGCCCACACACATTTTCCAGCACACAGAAAAGTTAGGAAGAAGGATTCTAGCCTGGCCTTCTCTCTTGCAGGTTACTTTTGACAGTGCAAAGGAATTCCTTTTTGGGATAGATGGTTATTCAGTCAGGCGAGCCCCTACCTGCAATTTGAAGTGGTATGGCCAATCACAGGTTCCCCACTATGCCCAAGCAAATTACAGTTATGAAAGAAGCAGGTACCATTATATCTACACTAGGAAAATATGAGATTATTTTCCTTGCATGCAAGTTAAACGATACTTATTTGTGTTAAATAATAATATTGTGCTTTGGAAATTATATCCTTGCTGGTCAGAAGAACATGGGGAAAAGGGATCAAGAGGAAAATGAAACTTGAATGGGATTCGTTGGTTAGGCAGCCATTACATCAGGTGCTTTTACCAAACTATGGGTGGGATCTAATGCACTTTTCCACTGTTGAAAAAGGGAGGAAGGATCCCCTTTGAGTATCCCAAAATGTTTTGCAGGGAGTTACATGAGACGTGCATGTATAAAAACATTGTCAGATGAGAGCAGGAATAAGGAGGAGTGAGACAGCAAAAAAAACTTGTCTGGGTCCCCCCATATATAAAACAAACACACATACTTTTAAAGTGTACACTTTGAAACTGATGATTTCATGGATTTCATAGGATTGCTTTGTTCCAACAGAATTCTCATCAAGGGGTATTCTCTCCTTGCCTTTATAATTCAGTTGGACCCTTAAGCACAAATAGTCAACTTGTCATGTCATACAAAACAAAGAAGTGATATAGCTGCTGGAATTTAATTAGACAAGAGTGATTGGTATAATAATGTACAAGCATTCATATTATACAGAATTCTTCAATTAAGGCTGCAATATTAAATATTCTTATTAGGAAGTAAGTTCGATTGAATTCACTAGGACTTCTGAGTAAACTGGTTAAGGCTTCTGCTGTAATTCATATGTGTCATACACATGAAGGTATCCTCTGGGGCCCTAGTAACAAATAGCTACTTAAATTATCTGTACAAAATCCAAGAGTCACTTTGTGGCTCACTAGGTGTTCTGTGTTTATTATCAGGCTCCAACGAGGTGCAGATGCTGTCTGGACACGGGGAAGTATGTTTTTCACCAGGTGAATCAAGTCTGGCTGGTACCAATAGGAATTTCCCACCCTATATACTTTCATGATTGCCTTGGCAGGTCTTGTGATTTGGGCTGCTAGAAGAAAAAAAACTGTCAGAGAAATAATGCTTTATTAAACTTTGAATTTTGCATATTTTTTAATTTAGAAGATTTCTCAAAACAGCCTCAAAATTGGCACCCACAAGACATGTGAGTGCCAACTGTACTAACTCATCTGAACAGCTCAGATGAAAAGAAAATCAGCAGGGATTAACAGCCTGAAGGTCTGTGTCTCATTTCAAAATTATTCCTGTAATCAAGTTTTTAAAAATATGCATATTGTTAAGAGAGATCATCACCAATATGCTTCGCGCATGCTGTGTACATGTTGCACATGAAAAATTCCCACTGCTGAGGAGTTGACTGGCACTGTCAGTTTTGCCAGTGTTGATGACTAGGAGGGCAGAGGGTGGGCAGAAAGCTCTGTTCACAAGTGCTCTGTTCACAAGTTAATGTGAATACATGTACACTCTGTGCATAGTGTACACTTGGTTTTTCTTTATAGGTGTGTTGAGTAATTTTCATGTTATGTTCAATGCATGTACAGCTCAATGAGTGATTTAAACCCCACATTTATTCAGGTACTGAGCACAGGTTTCATTCGTAAAGTGAATGCTCGTTCTTGCAAACAGATGTAAGCAGGTACATGCAAGATGAACAGGACTAATTAATTCCCCCCCCCCATGAGTGGTCAACTCTCATACAGTTGCCAGAATGAGGCAGCACTACACATGTGCTTGCTCAAACTACCCATGGGGAGAAGCTGGGCTCAATGGTAGAGCATCTGCTTGACATATAGAAGATCCTAGGTTCAATCCCCGGCATCTCCAGTGAAAAAGCTCAGGTGGTAGGTGATGTGAAAGACCTCACCGTCAGTCTGAGTAGATGATACTGACCTTGATGGACCAATGGTCTGGTTCAGTATAAGGCAGCTTCATGTGTTCATGTATACCCAGTGTTTCCTTCTTTGTATGGTATGTGTAAGTTATAGTGTCTGTGGAGCCACAACTAGAGGGGCAGCCTGTTTCCGTATGTTAAATGCTCCTACTGAATTAGGTCACAGTGACTCATGAAAGCTCATACACTGCCACAAATTTTGTTAGTCTTTAAGGTGCTACTGGACTCTTACTCTTTTCTACAGACTAACACAGATACCCATCTTAATCTAGGTTGCAACAGTTATACCAGACAGGCACACTGAACTATAAAATGAAAGATATATTGGGCCTTACATATCTGAAAAGCCACTTTTATTTTTGTTGTATGTCACTGTTTAAGATCCACCTCTCAGCTATTTCTTCCAAGCATCTAGTCTGAACAATAGTATGTACTGCAATGCTTTTAAAACTGGAGTCTGTGGACCGAGGGTCTGTGTGTGCAAGGAAAAAGTGGGAATCCATGAATTAGGGCCAGCCATCTCATCATATAGGGTCGTCAGGTGAGGCTGACATGTGGGTGGGGGACTTACCAGGAGACTCTGGGAGAAGGGAGGGAAGAAGCGCAATTGAACTCTGAAGCAAGTTCTGGCCGTTGCATTTAAAGGGACCTTATTCCTTTAAAATGCCCACCCTCCATTGGAAATACTGGAGGACGGAGGTGGGGTTTTGGCGAGCTGATGACAGCTGTGTCTCCTGGGATCTCCCAGAGAGGCGGCTCACAAACCAGCAGTTAGAGAGGGGGTGCGAATGTCTGCACCTCCCAGGGACCTTTGTGAAGTGTCTCCAGTCATGGAGCCCTGAGGGTCATCTCTTTCCTGACATGCTGTCGGGAAATTGAGGCATCCCTTTGCTCCGATGGTCTCTCTGCTGTGTTCCGGCAAGGACTAAGCTACGCACACCCCATCGAGTGGAAATTGAGCGGTAAATAAGCATATCTGTTGGCAAGATCTACTTGATCTACATATGAAGAGTGAGTAAAGTTGAAATGAAACAACGAAGCAAAAGCCTCCCCAGGGAAAAGCGAGGGGGGAAAGGAGACTTTCCTCCGCTAAGAACTGTTTATAAGCATTACGGAGTTGGAAGAAAGGGGGGGCATGTTTAAAAGCGGCAATGGACTATACGGAGAGATTCCAGGAGGCAATTAAGTGTTGAAGCAACTTTTTGGGACTTTGGCAAACTTTGTAAAAGTAAACATCCTTAAAAATGGCGACAGACAATGTAGTAAGAGCAACAAGCGATATCCAAGCTTTCTCCAGGAAGTGGAAGAGCTGCTGGTTAAACATGTGACCAGAAATAATTATAAACTCTTGCAAACTGTGTCTTAAGCTTTTGTCCCCATTGGTATAAATGAGGTACTATGTAAGAACTGTGCTACATGTCAGCTGTTGCTTTTAAAAGGACTGTGTTAATATTTGAGAAGCGTCTAACCAATGATCGAAGAGGAGAGTCAAATGGGCATTTGCAATTCGATGGGCCTGTATGCAGACTATAAGCGAGGCTTAAAGCGAAGGAGTATCCTCTATGGTTATATCCTGATTAAGTCTGCTGGGCCAATAAGGTGACAAGACTCTCTTCAAGTCGGACAGTGAAAAGCAAATTGGAACGACCCCTATGATTGAAGGCAAGAATTTAAGCAGAACAGTCCTGGAAAAAGGAGAATGGACTTTGTTTTGAGATGGCCAGTTCCTGATACAGCAAGATGGTGCCACAGGGAAGAAGAAAGAGGAAAACAGCAGTGGAAGAGAAAATGAGATTGTGTACTGAGGGAGACTTATTGTTAATTTGCTTTTAATGGTGGAGGGAAAAATAATGGTTAAATGAGATGCCATTGTTCTCTGTAATTTGTGTCTAAGTTAAATAGCGATTCTCCTGGACTACTCTTCATATAGTCAGATTTGTTGGGATGTTTTTACAAGGTATGATGATGACTGATCACTCTCAATGTTAAAGAAAGCTTTTTACTATTGTTAAGCAAATTTTTACAAGCTGTATGTGACCTCCAACCCTTGGGCTTTTAGTGGGTTTTCTTTTCTTTCTCCTATAATGTGTAGATTCCTTCCCTAATTTCATTGTAATTTTTAGTAAATGCAAATAACAAATCCCCTACGGGGGGCCATAAAAAAAGGAAATAAGGGAGGATGTGGGCACCTTTTTTGGAGCTCATAGAACTGGATCCCCTAGTCCAATCTTTTTGAAACTTGGGGGGGGGGGGTTAGGAGAGGCACCAGAAGCTATGCTGAAAATTTGATGCCTCTACCTCAAAAACAGCCCCCCCAAACCCCAGATACCCACAGATTGATTCTCCATTATACCCTATGGTGATCGGTTTCCATAGGGTATAGTGGAGCACCCAGCAGCCATTCCCCCACTTTCTGATAGCCCTGAAGTGGGGGGAGGGGCTCCAAACCAGGGGATCCCCTGCCCACAATTGGGGATTGGCAACCCTGTCACCATATCAAGCAGGGGGCCTTTCTCTACCCACATGAGCCTGCCTGTAGCCTAGGATTGCTAGGTCCTTCCAAGTCCCTGGCGGGGGACTTTGCAGTGTGTTTAAAGGGTCCTTTTAAATACTGTTGGGAAGGGGGGAAGGCAGCACATACTTGCCTCCCAGAGGTGGCAAAATTTCATCTAGTTCCTAGCTAAGGGATCACAGTACAGAGTTTATTTCTGCAGGAACTGTGGTTCCATTAATATCTATAGACTTTTTGCTGTACATTGCAATGGGATTTTCTTTTTTTGCTATTTTATGCCAACATTAGTTTTTATATCAGTGACACAGAACTCACCTGTTAAAAGGCCACATTTAAGGGTGATGATTAATGAATAAAAGCCACATTAATTTCAAACTACATTGGTATATATAACAAGAATAAATTATCTGTACTGTTTTCTAAACAGCCCTATGAACAGGGAAGAGCAAACAAACAATAAAATATTAGCCATACCTCCATCAATGATTTTTGAGAGAACTTCTTGTGATGACCTTCACTTCTATTGGCCTGCTCAACATTCCAGGATTCATTTTGAAATAATTCTTTGGAAGCACACAAGGATGAATGTAGATCAATGATCATACTACTGTTAAAATGCTTGGTCACTTGGAAAACAAGGAATGTAGCATCTGAGAAGCTGGAAGGACTGATTTTCTGTTAAACAGAAAAGCACATTTATGTTTGAAAACTCTGTGAAGATGAAGCCTGGTGGACTGCCATTGTCATTAAATTTCAAGCATCCTTTTTAAAAATGGAGATATTCCTGATCAAGTCTAATCAAAATGGGGGATAATATCAGAACTCTACAGAAACTTGCTAAAAGTCTGTTAAAAGGTAAATGTACAAAATGATACTTCAGAGACTAGAAGGAGCAAACTGACTGGACCTAGGGTTGCCAGATCTGGGTTGGAAAATACCTGGAGACTTTGGGGGTGGATCTGGGAGAAGGCAGGGTTTGGGAAGGGGAGAGACCTCAGCATGGTACAATGCCATGGAGTCCATTCTTCAAAGCAGCCATTTTCTCCAGGGGAGCTGATCTCTGTCAGCTGGAGATCAGTTGTAAAAGCGGGAGATCTCCAGGCCCCACCTGGAGGCTGGCAACCCTAACTGAACCTCAGACTCAAAATAGTACCATTGGCCTCCAATAGGTTTCTGAGCCCAGTTTATGAAGCTGGCTTTTACCTTTAAATCCCAAAATATCTAGAACCAGGGTACCTTAAGGACCACTTCTGTCATATAAACTTACCCACCCATATCTTCTGCAGAGGCCCTGCTCCGTGTGTCTCCATCTTCAGAAGTGAGGTAGGTAACTCAATTCAATTCAAGTTCTTGAATTAAAAGCAAAAAGTGAAAGAATTGAGGATACCTTGATAAATTTTGAAATGGAGAAAGCGGCAAAGATAATAAGATGCCAAAATATTCCAGAGACTATTGAAAAAATTTGAAGGATGAATTTGCCCAAAATATAGCTGAACAACTACAGATAGGGACGAAAGAAGAGATACAAAATAATATTGAAGATATATTTAGACGAAACTCTGCTTATGCAAAGAAACATAAACTCCCGAGCGAGGTACATGTCAAGTTTTACCGAAAGGAGATGAAGGAAGAGATCCTCAAAGCGGCACACGAGACAAAAGTGAATATCCAAGGAGAGGAAATTAATTTGCTGAAAGAAATCCCATGGAGAGTAAGGGAGAGAAGGATCCCCTACTCTAACTTGATAGATCTCCTTAAAAAAAATGGAATTGTCTACAGGTGGTTAGTCCCGGAAGGAGCACTCTTCTCTTTTGATGGTAGAAGGCAACGCATAGATTCAATATTTAAGATTCAATTCTTTCTTGAGAAATACGGAGAAGATCTGGGATTCCAAAAGGACGAAGAGAAAGAAGAGGAAGAGGTCAGTACCGAATCAGAAGAAGAAGAAGAAGAAGAAGAGAGTGCTGAACAGCAAAAAAGACCAGCTAAAGGCGCATCTGCTAAAAAAGACAAGAAGAAACCTAATAAAAATCCATATCAGATTTTAACTAGATTCAAGTACAAAAACAAGGGGAATAAACAGTAAGAAGTAAACATGGCAACATTAAAGACATTAAAGATTTTATCTATTAATATAAATGGGCTGAATAGCCCTCAAAAAAGAAGAA
This sequence comes from Gekko japonicus, assembly GCF_001447785.1. Lineage (NCBI taxonomy): Eukaryota > Metazoa > Chordata > Lepidosauria > Squamata > Gekkonidae > Gekko > Gekko japonicus. The sequence goes on along the minus strand of NW_015162474.1, from coordinate 1,087,954 downwards.
AAACATTTCATCAGATTAATAAAAATAAAGTTGATATTGTCTGCTTACAAGAAACGCATATTAAGAAGGGTGAAGAGAAATTTTTGACTAACAAGAAATTAGGAAATGCATTTGCCGCATCAGATCAGAAGAAGAAACGTGGAGTTGTAACATATGTAAAAGACAGCCTAAATCCGAACATGTTATATGCATCAAATGATGGAAGAATAGTAGCAGTTGTAATAACAATGAATGGAAAAGAGACTTTAATAATTAACATCTATGCACCAAATCAAAATCAAGAACCCTTCTATAGGGAGTTACACACGGTGTTAGGTATGAAGGAAGTAGAGAGTATTTGTCTAGTAGGGGACTATAACGTGGTAATTGATCCTATAACTGACAGAAAGGGCACGAGAAAAAGAAATAAAACAGGTGCAATTACAGCAAAAAGCTTCTTTCAAATTATAGAAGAATTTACTATGGTAGACGCATGGAGAATTAGAAACCTAAAAAAAAGTGACTTTACATATTATTCCCCGAGATATAGTTCTTGGTCTAGGATAGATATGATCTGGACTTCTTCTAAGATGATACATGAAATGGTAGATTGTGAGATTCTCCTGAAAACCTATGCAGACCATAACCCAATTATGTTAACTTT
>NW_015162474.1:1085539-1085651 GCF_001447785.1 Gekko japonicus | reverse complement strand
TGGGGTGGCATTCATATATCTGGTATGACAAGGATAAAGTGCACTCTATATTTAATCATCATGTATTAAGAAGAAGCTTAAATAAGGTCTGGAATGAGATAAAAGAAAAATT
>NW_015162474.1:1057124-1085500 GCF_001447785.1 Gekko japonicus | reverse complement strand
TATTACTGGAAAAGAATAACATATTAAAAACAGAAGAGAAACTGAGAAAGGAAAATCAAATTATTTTAACATGGTGGGAACGCACCCTTTTGCAGGATAGATATGGTAGAGATAGAACAAGGGGTTTTGAAGATATGAATAATCAGCTGGATAAAATATGGCTGTCATCTAGCGATAAATTAGTCCAAAAACTGTACAGGTTCTTGTTAGAAGAATATGAGCTGGATGAAAATGTTAAAGCGGTCATGATATCTTGGATGCAAGATATGGGTAAACAGATAGAAGATGATCAATGGAACTCTGTATGGTCTTCGATTAAGTTCATGAGAGCTATTGCGTATAAAGAAAACATCTACAAAATGTACCACAGATGGTACTGGTCCCCAGATAAAATTGCAAGATGTTACCCTCAAGCATCCAATAGGTGCTGGAAATGCAAAAAAAACGTGGGGACTTTTTACCATATGTGGTGGGAGTGTTGTAAAATACGTAAGTTCTGGAAAATGGTGCAAAATATTATTTGTGAAATACTGAATATAGCGATTGAATTCTCGCCCGAAATATATTTACTGAATATAATCCCAAGAGGATACAAAAAACATGATAAATATTTGTTAGTATACATAGTAACTGCGGCCCGTATTTTAGTGGCAAGAAATTGGAAATTAGAAACAATGCCCACGAAAGAAGATTTAAAAATTAAACTTATGGAATTAGCGCAAATGGATAATTTGAGTTTAATATTACAAAATAAAGACCCAAAATGTCAAGAACAAAGGTGGTTAAGGGTATATGAATGGTTAAATCGTCAAACAGATTAAGAATGTCATAATGTGTTTCTATATAATGTAAATAGACGAAAAAATGAACTATCAACTCTAATGATATGTATAATTTAATATGACGAAGTACATAATGTTGTGAAAAAACTTGTATAAATAAAAATCTTAAAAAAAAAAAAAGAAGTGAGGTAGGTAACCATCAGAAAATTGAGCTTGGGTTTCCAGTTTTTGGTGACTTGCAAGTGGGTGCGCTCCATCATTGCTCTGGTGTGAGTGGCCCGCAAACATGCTGATGGGGAGGGGTCCGAGTCAATGCTCCCTCTAAGCTGTGGAGTCTTGTGAGCAAAAATTCTCCTTTGTGAGCGACTGGCATTAAAGTTGTGAGCCAGCAACTTGCCTACTGCATAAATTAGTTTGTTCTGGAGCCCATCCTTCCTGAGCTAAGACAAAAATGTATGAGCTTGAGGTGAAAAAACTGTGAGCTAGCTCAAACTGACTCAGCTTAGAGGGAACACTGAGTTGATCTTGGACTTCTGAAACTCTTTGTAGGAGGGTTGCAGCCTGGGATGCGAGAGGTTGTCCAGGGATGCCAAGGGATGGAGGCAGCTTTTTGCCCCGATAGATCCTTGCAGCACAGAGTCAGCAATGGTACCTAGAGGCGCACACTGGACCGAGCACACAAGGGACCCTCCTGAACCGATCTTCCCTACCACAGAAATGAACACAAGTAAGAATGGGAGTAAACTTATGATTTAGCGAGTCTCCACTTGATTGCTGGTAGTAAAGTCGAACTGAAGCCCCAAGCAAGTAGTGGGGGGGGGGGAAATCCCCATCCCGGACTGCGTTAAAGTGGGAGGCAAGGGCAGCTTGAAAAGAGTGAATGGTGACAGAGGTGCAGATTAGCAACAAAGTGATATTTCCAGACTTAAAGAGGCCTTAAGAGACGTTTAAAAACTTCCTACTAAGTAAAAACAATGACGCAGTGTGTAGAAAAAATGGTGGCGAAAGCAAAACTTACAGGAGCAGCCAGCTCATCGTCTCCGGTTACCAAACCGGAAACAGCCACAGACTCCCCCAAAATGATTGCTGCCGCCCTGCACCCTCTAGTGGACCAGATGACCACTCTCAACCAGAAAATGGATATGATGTACAAGGAGCTTCAAGATACTTCAGCAAAAACAGAGAAGATAAATAAGAAGCTGAAAAAAGTTGATCTTAAGTCCAAAAAGTTTGAACAAAGACTGGAGGTAGTGGAAAAAGATAAAATCTCTGAGAACCACCAATTGCTATCCCTCCAAATGGAAAAATCAGCATATGTCCTGAAAATTCAGAACATTTCTGAGCAGAAAGGTGAAAACCTGAAAGAGATTTTAAGCAAAGAACTGGCCCCCGTGGTAGGCTTAACAGCAGAAGCGATGCAAAACGACATGGATACAGTATACCGTACATATCCAGAATATATAAAGAAAAATAAGCTGTCCAGGGAAATATTTGTTAAATTCTCAAAAAGGTCAATAAGAGACATAATCCTGAAAGTGACAAGCGGAACTGTTTTGAAAATCCAAGGAGAACAAACTAAATTTTAAAAGACATTCCATTTGAGATTAGAAAAAGAAGAAGACAGTACAGAGACCTGGCACGGTTTCTTCAAGAACACAACACCCCATACAGATGGTTAACTCCAGAAGGGTTTACTTTCAACTTCAACGGCAAAAAAGAAAAAATTGACTCTATCTTCACAGTGAAAAAATTTCTTGAGAACCAACAAGAAGATAAAGATGGATCTGAGAAACTTGAGGACGACAAGGATGCAGAAAAAGAAGAAGACAAAACTGAGGAAAGTTCTACCAACTCTTCGTCAGCTGAATCCTTAAATTTTGAAGCACAACTAGGGGCTACAGCTCCTAAGCCCCCCCAAAATAAAAAGGACTTTGAAAAGAAATGTAGAGGAAGGAAATAAGTAAAATAATGTAACTCTAATGGTCTGATAATTATCAGGAACTAATAACCCTAAACTAAGAAGGATACACTCTAACCAAATTTGTTTGTGAACACTCGTTCAATCTTCTATATAACTATTGTATTAACTCTCATGCATTACTACTTTGACAATAGGGAATTATCCTTACTTTAAATAATTGTATTAATGATCTCTTGCTACTCATAGTTTTAGTTTGTTCCCATCCCCAAACCCTATAGGTGTGTAGTTTAAAAAAGCAATAAAAATGTTTTTAGAAAAAAGAAAAGAAAATTGAGCTTGGATCTAGTGGAATGTTTCTGCAGACAAAATGATTTCTGTCCTGAGAGCATGATTTGCTCCCCTCTCCTCTTTCACTTTAGCCAAAAATCCCTTAGAAATTCTGTTCCTGGAGGTTCTTTGCACCCAGGACCAGCATGGGGTAGGGTCCATTTTGAGCTGCAGCAGGAAAGGAGAGACAAGAAAATAATACTTTGCAAATGGAATTTTTTTCATCTGCAGAAATGCTGTGTTGGATCCAAGCCATGGCTATTATGTGGTAGTGCTGCCTCATCTGCCAGTTTGGCTCATCTCCTGTTCGCCAGTCACAAACAAGGTGCCAGTGCTTTGAGAGACTGGGTATAAACTTGTTCATGGCTATTCAACAGGATTCTTCAGTTGTACCCTCCTTATAGTATGGCACAATTTGCTTTTTGTGTATGTGTGCATTCTCACACAGCCCAGTGCCATATGAGTTGCCTCCCTCCTTGCTGCTCAGCTCAGCAGTCAATCTCTTACAGTTCCACAGGGCCTACAAGACGGAGCTCTTCCACCAAGCTTTCAGCTAGGGAGCCGCCATCACTATAGAGCCCTGGCCCTCGGTTTTTGACACCTAGTCTTGGTTTCTGACATCTAGCTTGAGCCATAGGGAGACCTTGAGCAGAACGACATCCAAGCTTGAAAGTAAACTCTGAAAGTACGCCATCTTGAATAACTAACCAACATCTCAGCACTTTATGAAATTGTATTAACTATAATGGATTTGTTTTAGATGATTTTATGTTGTTTTAGTTGTATTTATGTACTGACTGTGAGCCACCCTGAGCCTGCACTGCGGGGAGGGTGGGGTACAAATGTGACCAATAGATATAAATAAATAAATAAAATTGTTTACAAACAGTTAAATTAGTCACAAATCATATAAATCTGTCATAAATAAATGTGTTTAAAATCCTACTATTTGGTATTAATCGAAGTCGTTTTTACTGATGTTAATAGCTGCTGATTGTCTGTATGCATAGATTTTCAAAAACCCAGTGAAAACCTGTTGGTGCTGAACTGAAAAGAACTGTTGATTGGCTCATGTCTGACAAGGTAAGTTCAGACAAGGTAAGCTCAACTGTCAAACACATTCACCATGAAATCTGCAGTATCCCAAGTCTCATAGCTGGAACTCTTTCCCCAGAACTGTTCACTTAGTGCATAGCAATTTAGGTTTAGGCATCAGGTGTTCACTCAGATGTTTTGTTAATTTTGTAGGTTTGGTTGCTTGGTATGTAGGCAGAAGTGAGTAGTGTGTAGGTGTGTACTTTCTCTTCCTTCCTAATATTGCCAGTGGTGGTATATAGGTATGGTGGCATTTTGTACATATCAGATACTTTGTTGTTGATTTTTGGTGCAAATACTGTTTAGCTATCGTGGCTATCGTTGCATTTTCAGTTGCTGATTTTATTATTTTATGCAGCCCATCTTGAAAGCCACCTATCTGCAAGTTTTTACGTGGTGTATAAATCCCACATCTGTAATTGTTTCATTTGTTTCATTTGCTGGTGTTAGTGATTCTCTGTTTATTGCTGTCTAATTGCTTTTTTTTTAACATTGACTTTATGGTCATTCTTCTATGTGTATCATTTTGTGAGCAACCTTGAGCACTTCTAACGGCATAAGAATTTTAAAAGAAATAAAATAACCAGGCAACAGGGTTTCCTTTCTCTCTCCTTGATATTGGACAAATTAAGTGGCAATTGTATGTTTTCTCCTCAGTCTGAGGACATAGGTGGGGGTTTGTTTTTTTCAGTCTAATAACCCACACTAAATCTTGAGTTCAGTCCTTGAATATTTTGTCTTACCTATATCTTAAGCTCATAAACTATTCCCAGTGTCCTCAGCAAGCTAATTTATATGTTAATAACACACAGCCAAAAGCTTTGCAAGGGTAGAAAATTGATCTTCAGATTATTAGGTTTCTCCTTTTTATTGCTCTTTTGTGCCAAATGTTATTTGCAAATAAAATTGGTCAATGCATTTTCCTGTAGTCAGATACAATTATCACATGGCCTGCTAATAAGAGCTGCTGTTTTTAAGGTACCAACTGAGGAAAACTTGTTTGCAGACACACATGAGACACTGTTCATTGCAGATTCATTGAAAAAGTAAGTCTGATTAGAATTAAATATGGTTAAATACAGGGCCGTAGCTAAAGCTTTTCTAGTAGGGGGGCCCTTTGGAAAGTAGGGGGGCCCAAGTGTGTGTGTGCACGCGCGCGCGCTGCACACACATCACCCGGAAGTGAGCTACTGCCCTCCCTCTCTTTCCAAGCTCCCCGGCGTCTCGGGGGGGGGGCTAGGCTGCAGGGCCTGCCCGGCCAAAGGCGGAGCGGGGGGCTCTTTGCCGGGGAGGGGGGCACTGAGGTGGGGGTCCCGTTGTGCAACGCCCAACCCCCCCCCACACACACCCCGACCCGCCAGTTCCTTGCAAAGGCTTCTCCCCCACGTCCAGACAGCTGCAGGCCGGCGGGGGGTGAGTCAGAGGGGGGATCCCCTCCCGCCCCCGCCCCGCCAGCACCCGAGAGGGTGGGGGAAGCTCTTTATGCACCCCGCTCACCCCTCTTGACGACGTGCATGGCGGCGGCGGCGGATCCTTCTTCCCCTCAACCCGGCGGCAGCGGCAGCTCCTTCTTTCCCTCAACCCAGCGGCGGAGGCTCTGGCGGCGGATTCCCGCTCTCCCGCCAACGGCCGCTGTCCCTCCTGCGCCGCCGTAGCCCGCCCCCCGTCGGCCGCTATCTTGGGACCTGGCGCGCCCGGCTCGCTCGCTCCCAGGGTAGAGGCAGGAAAGGGGCGCTCACCCGGCACAACGATGGCGCGCCTCAAGGCGGGCGGGGAATCCTCGGGCGGCACGTCAATGCGGCCCCGGCCACCACCCCCTTACCAGGCGCGCCAGATCGAGGCCCCTCTCCGCACGGGGCCGGGCTCCTTCCCCCCTCCCTGATGGGGAGGGGGCGGGGGGAGGGAGGGGGAGCCGAGGATTGGGAGGGGGCCCATTTAAATCATGGGGGGCCAGGCCCCGCGGGCCCCTGGTTAGCTACGGGCCTGGAAATACCAGTTTAAAAGATTCTGTAACCATATTAACTGTTTTTCATACAGAGACTCTATACTGCTTCAATATGGCCTGTATGACTTTTGGTCTGAAATGTAAGGTAAAACTAGTGAATGGGATAGCTTGTTTGGTTGTTTTTAGTTATCCTGGGCACTGTGATCTTAAAAATAAGCTGTGGCACAATCATTTGCTATTACATATTCACATTGTAGACTTGCAAAGAAACAAAGAAAATGCTTGTCTTAACTAAAATAAACATTTATTTCTGCTATTTTATAAACTGGTAGGCAAGTGTTACAGTTAATGGAGCCTAGTCTGCATGTATATATGAGGTCCTGATATTAGGTTAACTCTAGAAATAAATATATAGGTAAAGATAGACTACTGCTTACTACCAGGACTTCACTGCCTCAAAAAAAATGTTACAGTGCTATCCTAATCAGACGTACACCCTTCTAAATCCATTAAAGTCAATGAACTCAGAAGGGTATAAGTCAGTTTAAGAGGGCACAGCTAGCACTATGCTTCCCATGACCAGAGGGATGCTAGAAACAACCCTTCCACAAACTCAACCTCTAAAGTAGAGCTGGGAGGCCTTGGCATACAGTGTTTGAATGGCTGCAAAGAGTTTAGGAGGAAGACAGCTATTCCTGTGGAGCCCAAATCCTGAGCTAGAACTCCTGCTATTTTGAAGTGGACTCCACTTCTTCAAGGCTTCTGCCTAGAGGGGAAACAACCTACCCCCCCTAAGGTATGTTGTCATTATAAAGGAACAAGCTGACCAGACAAACTGCAGGAAGCCTTCACTGGTGCCATTATCTGCTGGGCAGAGCTTACTGCAAAGCTCTAAAGCTGCACAAGATCACAGAAGAGCAGTTGTACCTGCTGTATCCTGCGTAGAGCTATGAATAAGACCAGGAACACAGACTGTCAACATCATTCTGAAACCTGTGGGAGGAAAAGAAGTGCCTACTGCTGAAAGGGGGTATAAAATAGCCTGATATGTTCACCTGAGGCTTCCCTAGAAGCTATTGTAACCACTCTCCAGGCAGTTGCATCATTTCTGCTGCTGGATTGCAGGGCTGCTAGCCTATGTGCTGTCCCAGCTTCTGAGTACTCCTGAGATTGCCTCTTGAGTTCTTCAGAGGAAGGCTGACATAAAAATGTATTCAGCACAGTACCTTAAAGTGGGTGCACTGGGTGCACTCCCAGTTGTCAAAGGGAGCCTGTCAATCTGGAGTGAATGCTTGGATCTCCATCAGTGGATGCTGCTCTGGAAGACAAGGAGTATGCAGAGAATTTCCACGTTCCTGTTCAGAAAGCATTGGTGCCATCAGGGATGGAGTTTGGGGCAGAAATTGATGGCCTCAGTGCATAGGCTCAGAAGGAGTAGGGGGTGGGTGGTGAGTGGGAATCAAGCTAGAGTTTTGCATTGGAAGGACACATTACCTTCTAAAGGGAGGGGGGTAATAGGACCACTGAATACAGACCCTGAATTAGTTAACTGCACCACTAGTGGTTAGTTGGGATAGATCATTGTCTTTAAAAGACAAATAAGAAGGCAAAATGTTGGAGGCTCCCCCCCCCGACTCCCCGCGGCTGTTTTGGCACTTGAAAAAGCACTGGGAGGGGGAGGATAAGAGCACCATACTGCAACATTTTAAAATTGCAACATTTTAAAAATTACTTTTAAATGGTAACGTCGTCGTCATGGCAGCCATAAAGATGACATCAGGTATAGCTTAGCCCTCTGGTCTCATTTCGTTTGGGATGTGGTTACATAAATAATAGATGGGCTATGAAGAGGTAGGGAGAGCTCACACCGCATGCAAGTCCTTGACTGCATCAGAGCATGAGCAAAGCGGACCTTCCCGCCTGTGTAAATGAGAACTTGCTGCTGTCCAGACCCTGCAACCTTGGAACTAGCTTAAGTGCTGTGGTCCTAAAGGCAGGTGGAGGCTGCTACAGAGGAAGAAAAGGGGGGAGTGAAACAAAACATAGAGTACCATATGGCAGTTCCGTGGTCGGACCACCATGCCCTGAAGGCCCGAGTGGATGTGTCACCCCAACCTTGTTTGGACAGTGAGAGTATTTTAGCGAGCCTGCGGAGCCAAATGGATCCTTTGCAGCTTCAGATGGCCCTGCGGGATCCAATGCCCCCTGGCAGCTTGCTGGATGAGCTGGTCGAGGACTGGCAGGCCCAACTCTTGACAGCCATCGATGAGATCACTCCCAGACACCCTCTGCGCCCTTGCTCTAGGCTGGCTTCTTGGTATACCCAGGAGCTGAGGCTGATGAAGCAAAGGCTTAGATGGCTAGAGAGACAGTGGCGGCACACTTGTGACGAAGCAACAAGAGCATGCTATAGGATGCTTATGAGATCCTATGAGATGGCAGTCAAAGCCGCGAAGAGGGAATTCTACACAGCCACAATTGCAGCTGCAAGCTCATGCCCAGCCCAATTGTATAGAACTATTTGGTCTTTAACAGTCTTACCACAAGGCAGACAAAACACTAGGGAATTGGATATAGGCTGTGAGGCTTTCCTGAGCTATTTTGCAGATAAAGTCTTGTCGCTCTGCTGCGACCTCCCGGCCTCTCCTGAGATTGGCAACAGTGGTTCCCCAGAAGGGAATGGCTGGTTGGGAGGGTGGAGTCTATGGCATTGTACCTGTCTGAGGTCTCACCCCTCCTCAAACCTCACCCTCTCCAGGTTCCATCCCTCAAATCTCCAGAAATTTCCCACCTGGAGTTGGCAACCCTATCTCCTTCTCAGCCAATCATCAACCTACCTTTATTTTCCACACATACAAACTTGCAGCCTCTTTCGTGCCCTGAAGCCCTGACTGCCACAGAGTCCACCATTTTCTCCAGGGGAACTGATCTCTGTCATCTGAAGAGCAGTTGTAATGCTGAGTGATCTCCAGCCCTCACCTGGAGATTGGCAGCAATGGTTTCCCAGGAGGAAAAGTAGTCTTTCTCTGCAATGGGGACCAAAGCAGCTGACATAATTCTCCTCTCCCCTTTTTGACTTGCACAACAACCCTGTGAGATAGGTAAGGCTGAAAGTCTGTGACTGGTCCAAAATCACCCGCTCAGCTTCTACAGCAAGAACATGGATCTAACAGACCCTGCTCTGAAGCACTGACTGCTACACCTAGGGCAGCCAACTTCCAGGTGGAGCCTGAAGATTACCAGGTAGCACAACTGAACTCCAGACAACAGATCTCTCCCCCCCCCGGGCTGTATGACATTCTGTTCAGCCGAGGCCTCTCCTCTCCCCTAACACTGGCTTCCATAGACTCTACCAGGAGATCTCCAGGAATCTCTCTACCTAAAGCTAGCAACCCTTGTCAAGACTGGCCCCAATGAGTTCCTCACAATGGCCCGCAAAGGGTTTCCTTCCTTTGTCTGAACAAAGCTTAGTTGCCTACCATGGCGAAACAGGCTCCAGTTTACAACTCAGCTGTTTGCCTCCCACCCTCGTCCCGTGGGCATATCTCGCTCCTTAAGATTGCTGCCATCACTCACGGAATCGTCACTGCCTTTTTAGAGGGACAGTGAGACCCCTCTGGCCGAATCTCCCTATTTGAAGATGGAATCCCCAATCTTTGGGGGATCCCTGGAAAGTTAGCAACCCAAGGGTCTGGCCTTTCCTTGCTTCCCTGGGCGACCCTCTCCCTTTGGTATGACCAGGGGTCATTTCATAGAAAAAGAGGTGCAGGAGCTCATTAGCATAATTTATTAGCATAACTTTTTTGCATATGCCACACCCCCTGACATCACCTGAAGTGTGTCAGAAGGCAACACCCAGTGTGCAGGCTCCACTGGACTGTTTTGGATTGCTAGCTATTGGGGGGGGGAATGTGCAGATCTGCCCTCACAGAGGAGGGAGAGCATGTACCTGAAGGCGGGCGGGGGGGGGGCTCTGCAACTTACCTGGCTGCTTCTTGCTTCTTGTTGCCCAACTGAGGGCTGCTGGGAGCAGGGGGCGGGGCTTGTTGCATGTGCCCGCTCCCTGGGCTCCTTACTGCCGGAGCTCCGCTCCTGTGTGCTCCCGCAGGAAATGACCCCTGAGATGAACAAACTGTTATAGAACATAGAAGGAAGAGAACCTTAACTGTCTAGCCTAACTGCTATGAAAGGAACAACAAGAAGGAAACTCTGTAAGAGCAGGAAGTCTCCAGAAGAGCCAATCAGGAGAAGCAAGGACATAATTTGCTAGTACCAGTCCTTCAGCTGTCCCCCCCATAGGATGATCTTCTTCTTAAGGCTGCACTATAGACCTTGCATATTCCAACAGATTAGGCTCTGGGAAATCCAAGTTCTAATCCCCACTCTGCCATGGAAGCTTGTGGGGTGAGCTCAGGCCAGTCATATATTCTCAGCCTAACCTACCTCACAGGGTTGTTGTGAGGATAAAATGGAGGAGACAGGTTGGATATAAATAAAGTAAACAAACAAACATGGACAGACAGGTCAATTCTTTTATCACTATAGATTTATGGTAACAGATAGCCAAGTAATTTGTTTGGGTTTTTAAAATATTTGGTTTGCATCAGGGCCATGGGGTGGCTCTCGGCAGCCTTGTCCCGAAGTTCTGCTTCTAAAGCTTAGGGCCTCTTCTGCTATCAGATAACCAGGAAATAGACATCATCTGTTACATGTGCCATATTTTGGCCTGTAAGCATGGCAGCAGAAGCCACTTGATTTGAAGGAAATCTCCTTAGGCTGAAGGAAAACGTCAAACTTTGCTGTGTGGAGTGGTAGAATATAGGCTGTTAAGTGTTCTCTCACACACCTATTATAGTGAGGGTGACAATCAGGAAGTAAAGTTGTTTCCATGATGCTAAATTGTTCCACATAATCTATGTACTATTAGCCATCTGTGGCCACCATTTGTGGATACCGAAATCTACTGACTGGGGCCACATGGCTAAGGAGATTTTTCTGTACACTTGGGGGAATCCCCAGGTGTGCAGAAAAATCTGAAATGTTTAAATCTCCCCCCAAGCAAAGTTGGCTTCTACTATGGCTGACCCTGGCAGCAGCAATAACCAATTCCAGGAGCTGCTTGGGGCCCAGCTGCAGTGACAGACACTGGGAGCCACTTTGGCTTAGAGCAGCTCCCAGAGAACACTGTGGGGAAGGGGGGGAGCCTCAGCGAACCCTCCTGGGGCACCTTTGGATAAGCCGCCAAGAGCGGGGAAGGGGAAAAGAAAGCCTTGGTGAGCTGCCAAGAGCGGGGGGGGGGAGGTGGTGGGCCTGGTAACTGTAGGGGAACTTGGGGGCCACACTGGGCCATGAGAGAAATGGGGGGAGGGAACTGGATTTCCCCTCTGCAGTTATCGGAGGCCACTGCTTGTATGTTCTAAAATTAAACATATTCCAATGAAATACATTTTTCTGGTATGCAAACTTAGTGGAACCTTAGTGAAACCTTTTGGAAAAACTCCAAATGGATCAGTGTATCATTAAACAGAGATGAAGGAAATAAAAGGGGGGGAAAGCTATTATGTGTAAGCAATAAGACAACAGTATTGCAAGGGTTATTTTTAAGAGAATCCGTCTATCCCTACGTAAGTGCTCTGTCCCTTTTTATTATTTACCGTAGATTAAAGAGCCACATTAAAAGAGTACCAGAATTTAGAGGCATAATAAGATTAACATTTAATGAAAAATTACAAATTCTGCATTATTTATTCCAGGATGCAGTTACTTTGGCAAGGACTTGATTGGGATGAATATAATATTAATAGATCACTCTGTTCCTTTCACCTTATTGCATGACACAAGGACATGAGAACATTTGATTAAATTAAAAGGCAGTCAATTCAAAATGCAGCAACAAAAAAAGAATACTGCTTTAAATTTCAAATAGCAATACCTCTAGTGCTTTCTTATGGGAATGTCAGTCTCTGACTCCTGAGGGATGGAGCCCAGGGCTGCTGCACCCTCCAGCACCCTTTCTCTGAAGGTTGCAGGCAAAGCCACAGTCACTGGGAGAGAAGGCAGATTCTTTCTCACTCCACTCTGCTCTGACTGCAAGACATAGGTCTGCCCTGTCCTCCTTGGCTACCCTACGTCCTGCTTTTTAAAGGATTTCCTCTGGGTGGGGCAGCCCTGGGGTCCTTTAAAGGGCCATGAAAAAGGCCATGGTCCTGATGGATGTAACAGAGGTGGTTGGCTTCCAGCCCAGGCCTTCCCTTCCTGCTCCTTCCCCTGGTACTTCCTTTGGCCTGTGAGGGCTGAGAAGGGGGTGGGGATCTTGCAAGCCCCCTCTGTGGGACTGCCTTTGGGTGTGGCTGGGTGGCAGAGTCCTGCCTCTTCTCTGTGCAGAATCTACCCCATGCTTCTTTGCCTGTTCACTGGCGGGGTTTCCCCTGGGGGCTTGCTGTAGCTGTTCTAGCTGCTGGTGGGGCCTGTGTCATTCACCTGGGATCTTCCACCAGTTCAAATAACTTTGGGGGCAGAGCTCTCACCCTGGACGTGTTGGAAATGTATGTGTTTACAAGGTCTGACAATCCAGTCATTATAGGGTTAACTTGTTTGCCTAGTGTTGCTATTGTTTAGACTGACCTGGAAGGGATACCTGGCATTGAGCCTATGGGGAATTAGCCTGGGAAAAGTAACTTCTGTTGTGATAAGTGATTGGTTGTTTGTTCCAGGTGACTTCCTTTCTAGGGGTCGAGAAGAAGGACAGATTCTCCATTATCTCTGTGTTAGTGTTCACTATAGACAGCTTAGAAAATGTAGCTGTTAGAGTTCTGTTTATTTGTAGTTTTCCCGTTTACCTTTACCCTTAGAAATAAAGGTTTCTAAAAGCAAAGAAATCTTTTCTTTCCAATAGAGCAAGATCCATTGATACTCTGAGTAATTTAAATACTTTTGACTATTTTTACAACAGGACGGAGTCATAGAGAAGTTAAGACTCAGATGGTATAGCTGCATGTTGAAGTGCCTCACAATTGAACAACAGGGAAACTCTTGTTCTCTTCTAGGGTTGCCAGCTCTGGGTTGGGAAAGACCTGGAGATTTTGGGGCAGAGCCTTGCGATGGCCAGGTTAGAGGTGGGCGAATGCCTCAGTGGGGTATAACCCCATACAGCTCATCCTCCAAAGCAGCAATTTTCTCCAGGGGAACTGATCTTGGGCATCTGGAGATGTCCGGATACCTACTGGAGGTCGGCAACCTATTCCTTTCCATTTAACATGATAACCTTGGCCGGAGCCGTGATATGCACTGGGAAGGGGTTCAGTGTTCCAGCCTCTCAAGCCCTCAAATGTCTTCCTGCTCCTGAACTCCCTAGAATGGCAGTCTCTCTTTGCAACATGGTTCTAGTCCATCCGTCATTTTTCCTGCCTATCATGCTGGTGGCATCTTTGTTATTTTTGTGGCCACCACTTCAGTGTCTGTTACTTTTTTGGAGAATGTATGGTGCTACTGCACATCCACTGAATTCCTTCCCAACAGGTCAAACTAATACCTTTACTTTTTTTCCGATGTGGAGTGAAGTGGGCCTCTAATACACATTTATTGGAGGTGTACAGTAATGTTTAGGTGTTGAGGATAAAATCTAGGGTTGCCAGACCCCCAGCAGGGGCATGGGAACCCCCACTTTTGTGGATTGCTTCTCCACCACCAGAAAGTTGGCCAGTGGGGGGAAATCCTGCCCCCAAGTGGCCTAAAAGGTGATGTGATGACATGATGATGTCACTTCTGGATAGGACCTGGCAACCCTAATGAAATCAAACAAAGCATTTACCTCACACTACGCACCATTTGTAAATTCTCCTTAATAAGATGCCAGTGGTTTAGAATTGACATGTGGTCTTGATTTGCAAAATGCAAGTAACGGATTTTACAGATTTGATCTCCAATTCTCTATCTTAAATTGATTACTTGGTGACAGTACTGTTTAAATTTTCATCCTAGGTGTGTTCATTGTTTATACAAAGAAATATAAATATCAGTTTAATGGCATATGGGACACCTTTCTGAAGTGATGACTGCTCTATAGTCCCAGTTGTGACTTAATATCTTATTTGGCTTCTTGCCCAGTTGATGCACAATAAAAATTCCCCTTCCATTTCCCTCTTTTTTAATCTTCTCCCCTTTCCTCTCTTCCTTTTCACTTACTGAATGAAAGTTGAAAACTGGATTGTAAATTCATAAAGATCAAATAATTTACATCAAGGATATAATCTGGAATTTCTTCTCTTCATAATTTTGAATTTGTCAGTGAGATAATACATTTGCTTTTTTGAAATTCATTTTCTCTCTCTTTTTATTGTTAAACTAGCCTGATACCCGTGCTTTGCTATGGTATTTAAGTTCTGGAAATCCAGTTATAATACTGATGTTGTGAAGTTTGAAATGTGACATTTGTTGTAGGAATTCTAATAGAGAAGATTGTAGTGTAAAAAAATGAAGTGAGACATACGTACTTTTCTCTCTCTCTACCGAAGGATCTCTCTGTAGACCACATTGGTTGTTCTGCCCTCAGGTGCTAGGATCACCAAGCTACTTGGTGAGCTCACTCTGGAGCAGGCCACATAGAACTGTCCATTTAAGAAGCAGTCGTCTGTTAAGTCAACTCCTGCCACCTTCCATGAAAATGATGGCTTCTCTACTTGTGTTCCTGGATTGTTTTGCTCATATGGAGACTGTGTTGTTCTGAGCACCTCAGGGTGATCTTGCTGGTACTTCGCCTGCGCAGCTAAGTGCCCCACAGGAGTACTATGTGCAAATGTCTTTGCCGCATTCCTAAATTGCCTCCTCCTTGTAGCGTTGGTGTATCTGGCTCAACGTTTGCCAGGAGCTTTCTTGGGAGCAGTAAGAGGTGAGAGGTGTGAGGGGGAGTTGGTGTGAGGGAGTGGTGGTGTGGTGGATATTTCTTCAGGTTCATGAGGGAGGCATGCATCAAAATGGCTCCTAGAAAGGTTCTTTACTATCTCCTCATGAACATTCATTAACAATTGCCATGCTGGCTTTTTTTTTTTTAAATTCTATTCAGGAGTCTTGAATTGCTGATTTCTGTAACTGTCCTCAACTCTCTGCAATCTCTTCTAATTGTGTTTATACCTCAGAACATTGAGATCCATAGCTGAACAATAAGACGGAGGTGGGTGCAAACAGGCAAGTTTTACCTCAGAACTCTGAACTACACAGTTAACCAATCCGGGGTGGGTGGGGAGGCAGCAGCCTGCCAGGCACATGGAAAACAATTTGGGGAACACATTTTGCCCCCTTTTTACCCCCTTAGGGGTCATGTTTCTCAGAAATCTCTTTGTGGGGGTGTTAACATCATGATAGGAATGCACTCCCCTTATTTTTGGTATCTTGGTGCAGGGGTTTGGCCTGGGCATTGAATTTTGGGGGGGTATACCCCCTCTTTTTACAAAAATGCTTCCCATTTATGTTACATTTAAGAAGTGAGACATAACTACATATTCAAAACACCATGTGAGCAATCATATATTAAGCAATTTCATATGAATCAATTTTCTAGAACCCACACTGTCAGAAGTTAAATAACCTAATAAAGGAAACGGCTTTTCTACAAATTTTGGGTATATTTCCATAGTGGGTGGGAGTATGGCTAAAGCCATTGGTGAGGCTGGGCCAGCAGCATCGCTAAGGTGATCCTGCTGGGGCAGTGTCCCTGATGGATTAAAGTACCCTGGCCCTGCTCCTACACCTGACAAACACCCACCTGTGTGGTATAAGGGGGGGATTGTGTTTAAAGGCATTAGGGAGGCTGGGCCAGCAGCAGTGCTGAGGAAATCCTGCTGAGCAAACCTCCCCAATGGCTGTAAGCATCCCACCCCCTCTCCTACACCTGACAGGCAGCTACCTGTCCAGTGGAGGAAGGGGAGGGGTATTGTAAGCCATTTTGGAGGCTGGGCTGGCAAGATTGCTAAGGCATTACTGCTGGGGTGGGCTCTCTGATGGCTTTAAGCACCCTACACCCACTGCTGCACCTGACAGACAGGCACCTGTCAGGTGTAGGAGGTGGGGGAGCATGTTTGAAGGCATCAGGGAGGCTGGGCCAGCAGCATTGCTGCACCTCAGAGGTGGTTGTTGGTCATTCCTTATTTTCTCAACAGTCATTAGCTCTCTGCAATCTCTTGTAACTGTTTTTTTTACCTCAGAACACTGAGCTCTGCAGCTGACCAATCAGAGAGTGGGGGGTGCAAGGAGGCAGCAGCCTGGCAGCCACATAGAAATCAATGGGGGAGTACATTTTACCCCTTTTGACCCCCCCTTAGGGTTTGAATTTCTAAAAATCCCTTCATAGTAAGCATCTACATCATGGTAGGAGCGCTCTCCCCAAATTTGGTGTTTCTAGGTCCAGGGGTTTGGCGATAGATAGATAGATAGATAGATAGGAAATTCAATAAAACCACTAAGACAGAATGTATGAGCAGGTGTGATGAGGAAACCCTGTCTACCTGCTGAGGGTATACCACTGGATGGCTATAGAAAGGTTAGGTGACCAGAAGGCAAGAGGGAGAAGTTCCAAAATCTTGTAGTACTTAAAGATGTTCTTGAGATTGTTCTCAAGACTAATTTAGAAAAAATTGGACTCTCGCCAGATGATTTATTGGCACAAAACAGCATACAAGTGAGAGGTATAATAAAACAAAGGATTTGTGATCTAGAGCGCCAAGGGGATTTAAACCGAGCTCCTTCTTTTCTGGTCAACTATGACTACAGACATGTAATGAAAATGGCTAAATACCTGACTTATCTGGATGTGCCACCCTATAGAAGAGCTCTTTCCTTGGCTTATTGTGCAGCTATTCCCTCTAAGGTTTTAGAAGGAAAATATAGAAAGATACCATATGAAGACAGGTGCTGCCCATGCTCGATGTTCCACATGTTCTTTCACTGTCCTTTTCATCAGGTTTATAGGGATAAGCTTATTGCCCCCCTCTTGGATAGACCAGCACTTGATGCAGCTAGTGCTGATCTAGAGAGACTTTTAATAGAGGAAAATCAGCAGATCTCCAGACAAATAGCAAAATTCTGCTTGCAACTAGTAAAATTTCACAATAAGAAGCAGATCAAGTAGAATCCTCATTTACCTTTGCATGACTCATAAGTAGTTTAGTTTTAAATATCTTATAATTATTTTGATATAATGGACTGTTAAAACTTTTCTTCTTTTAACATTTTAATGGTTTTAAGGTTATATGTTTATTTTTAGAACTGAAAGCTAATTTGCTTGTATCTAACGAACATGTAATATTTTGATAAATGGTCTTTGACCACAAATAAACATCATTCATTCATTCAGTTGTAAGGGATTTTACTTTTGGGGGGATTTAAGTATAGTTTTTTCAACTTTTTCTGCATACCTGGGGACTGCTCCAAGTGTGCAGGGAAATCTCTCTGCCCCCCAAGTGCCCCGATGTGCGGATTTAGATATCCACACAGAGGGGGCTGTTGGAAATGTATGTGTTTGCAAGGTCTCACAATCCGGTCATTATAGGGTTAACTTGTTTACCTTCTATGCTATTGTTTAGATTCACCTGGAAGGGAATCTTGGTTCAGAGCCAATGGGGATAAAGCCTGGGAAAATCTTGGTCTGTTTACTAAACCATTGGTTACTGGTTTCAGGTGACTTCCTTTCTAGGGATCAAGAAGAAGCAGATACTCCATTGATTAGGAGTCTTGTCTAGCCATGCTTGTATAGAAGTAACTTTCCATGATGTTTTCTCTCTCTCTCTCTCTCTCTGTGTAGAAGTAACATGTTAGAAATGTTGCTCTTAGATCTTTGTTACTTTGTAGGTCTCCTGTATACCCTTTACCCTTAGAAATAAAGGTTTTTTAAACACAAAAGAAATGTCTCCTCTCCAGTGAAGTAAGATCCATTGAAACTCTAATTGAAGCATTTTGACTATTTTTCCAACATGGTACTGCAGAGGACGGTTTGAGATTTTAAAGACGCTCACTGGACCGACACACACACAGAGAGAATTGCATTGAGGTAGCAGGGAGAGGCTTATTTTAAAAGGAACAATTTTTCTGCAAAATTTTTCTTTTGCTCTCTGCCAAGCAAAGCTGCGACTGGAAAAAGTTAAAACTCTGATTCTTGGTGATCAGAGAATTCTCTAAGCTAGCCTGTACTTTGCCTAATGAGAAGCTGAGAAATCTTTTTGAAGTTTTTCTTCTTCTTCGCCGTGCTCCGGAGCTCCTAGGGGAGAAAGGTGAAAGCGCAGCTGACCAGGATGAGCCGAGCCAGTTTTTTCAACTCTCCCGCTCCCAGCTGCCTGTTCTGATGAAAAGAATTAACCCTGCAAGTAGAGATATTGGAATCCATGTTTAATGCACCCTGAGGTTTTCATTTCTGTACTTACATGTGAGTTAATGTTATCTAGCATATGTCCCTGCAAAACTTTAGAGTTCTTATTTCCAGTTATTGGTTTTGCATTTTTGTCTCACTCCCCCACAGTATTTAGTTTAAAGTTCTCCTTATTAGGTTTGCAAGGCTGTTTCCAAACACATTTTTTTCCTATCCTTGTGAGGTGCAAACCATCTCCCGATAGAAGAGCTTCATCTCAAAAGCATAAGCTTTGGTCCAAAAATCTAAACCTTTCCTGATAATACCATCTACATAGCCGGTCATTGATCTGCAGTATTCTTCTTTCCCTTCCTAAGCCACAGCCTTCGACAGGAAGAACTGATGAGAATACAACCTGCGCTCCCAATTCCTTCACCTTTTTAACCTGAGCCACATAGTCTCTTTTAATAAATTCGGGGCTGTGCTGGACAGTGCACCCAGTAGACAGCATACGTCTTGAGACGACAAGTCCGGTTGGCACACTTTAGCTTTAACTCCTCTCAGTAGGGAATCCCCAATTACCAACACACGCCTTCTTCTATATTAGGGAGCAGAGACACGAGTCCTCTCATCCACACAGGTCTGAGAAATTTTCTTCAAACTTTGTGGAGGCTGGTGGAGGAGCCCTAGTTCCAGTGGTTCAGAATCAATATCTGTGGGGGAGATCCAGAAACTGATTGCTTAGTAACAGAATGCCTCTTGATCTTCCTGTTCCTGTGGGTTATACTCTTCCATGTGCCTTCCTCTTGTGTTGGGTGCTCCTCCAGTTGCTGGGATACCTTTCTCTCCTCCTCCTGCCGCCCTCAGGAGTGCTTCATGCATTCTGTTCATGAACTCTTCACATTCCCTTATAAACTGGAGTGTGGACAAGTGTGCCTCAAGTCCCTGTATCTTCTCCTTCCATTTGGCTACCAGCTTACACTTTCTGCAAGTGTAATTGCTGTTACCCTCAGGTAAGAATATGAACATGCCACAGACTTTGCACGTCACTACCTCAGCTCCCTCACCAACCATGCTGTTGCAATCAATTTCAAAATTAGTTCAGTTTAACTAACACTTCTTTGATAAATTCCCTGCCAAACTGTCTCTCAAGACTACTTGTGAAATGTTTGCAGAAACAAAAACAAACGTAACAAATATAGAATGTAAGATGTATTCAGCCTTCTATGGGGCCACCAGGCCAGACCCACAGGCTAAGAGTCACAGGCCGAGAGCTCTTTGGCTCTCGCCAGAAGCTCATGCCTCTGGTGAGGTGCAGCCTTAAATACAAGCCTCACCCACCAGAAGGCGGGGCCAGCAGCTATTCAAATTACACCTAGGCAATCCAATTACAGGCAATCACCCTTTCTCACCCTTTCGCAAGCAGCCAGGACTCTGCAACAACTTACAACTGACCCACACACTCCCAAACACAGTCCTCCCACACAGTACCCTCAGCTAAATCTCCTCATGAAGCAAATAAAAAACACTCACCCCTCTAGCAGCTCTGTCTCCTTCTGCTTCTCAGAGCTGAGCTGGGTCAAAGAACTCAAATGTGAACTTGTGGATCGCCTGACAAAAACTAGAATGATAAAAGGGCTGGAACGCTTTCCCTCTGAAGAAAGGTTAAAGTGCTTGGGGCTCTTTAGCTTGGACAAATGACAACTGAGAGGTGACATGATAGCGGTCTACAAGATTATGCATGGGATAGAGCAGGTAGAGAAAGAAGTACTTTTCTCCCTTCCTCACAATACGAGAACTCGTGGGCACTCAATGAAATTGCTCAGCAGTCCGGTTAGAACAGGTAAAAGGAAGTACTTCTTCACCTAAAGTGATTAACACATGGAATTCACTGCCACAGGAGGTGGTGGCAGCTACAAGCATGGACGGCTTCATGAGGAAATTAGATAAACATATGGAGCCGAGGTCCCTCAGTGGCTGTTAGCTACAAGGTATAGATAGGAACTCTAGGTCTGGGGCAAATGATGCTCTCTATTCTTGGTGTTTGGGAGGGGCAACAGTGGGAGGGCTTCTTGTGTCCTGGCCCCACTGGTGGACCTCCTGATGGCATTTGGTATTTTTGGCCACTGTGTGACAGAGTGTTGGACTAGATGGGCCATTGGCCTGATCCAACATTGACTTATCTTATGTTCTTAGGTACCTTCAATTGAAATCATAATCCTGTAGAGGGTTGAGATGTATTCTTTATAGTTAGCAGTTGTGTGAATAAATAGTTTTTCAAAGTCTGTTGTATCTCTCATAAGATTTTTCTTGATCTCTGGATGTTCAATTAAATGTTTGAATTGTGAATACTGAAACCGAGGGACACTCTCCCCAATCTTTGATTCTAAGTGAGTTTTACTTAGGATAAGTCAATTTTTGTTATATCTATAAGCTGCTTTACGTCAGAAATTCTTCAAATTTTGAATGAATTCTGTTGTATCTTCAGCTCAGACCAACTCTGGTCAAGGAAGGTAAGTAATGGAGAAATGAAAGGTGGTAACTTGAATAGTCTCGTATCCCAGTTCTTTAAGTTGTGGGATAAAACATTATCTTTGATAGTGGTCAGACTCTCTGTACATTTATTCCATATAATCTCATAGAGAGGTATAGCTCCCCCTCCCCCTCCCCCTCCCCACAACAGACACCCTATGAGGTAGGTGGGGTGGAGAGAGTTCTTTCAAGAACTGTCCTTTCAAGGATAGCTCTTGTCAGAACTATGACTTGCCCAAGGTCATCCAGCAACTGCAAGTGGAGGAGTGGGGAATCAAACCCGGTTCTCCCAGTTTAGACCACACATTTAACCACTACACCCAACTGGCTCTCAAGTAGAAGATTGCTTTAACATTTTTACTAGATTTGTTAATTGAATCACATTGTAATGCAGGCAAATGTGGATAAGCAAGGCCACCTAATCGGGTAGGCCTGCGTATAGTGTAAAAATTGATCCTAGGTTTTTTAAAATTCCAAATAAAATTGTTTAGAGTTTTTTGCCAAGTGTTTAGATTAGCTTTTCATATGGAATAGGTAAAGTTCTAAAGTAAAACATAAATTTAGGTTAAAAAAAAGATTAAATCAAATTGAGTTTCTCAATCCAGGACAAATTTAAGTTATCCCATTATTTAGTAAGAAGTTTTATTGAGTGGTGAAACTCTGTAAAATTATATTTCAAAAATTCTGTTAACTTTAGAGGAATGTTGACGCCCAAATAATGCCTGGACCTAGTTATCCATTTGTATGAATATGAACCTTTAATGGATTTAATCATTTCTAGATTCAGGTTCAATGGAAATATTTCTGATTTAGAGTAGTTAATACATAACCCAGAGACTAAACTACATTTCGTAAACTCAATATCGACTGCCTGTAATGATTTTAGCATGTTTGAAAAAATATGACAGTGTCATTGGCAGACTTATTTTATACTTTTTATTGATTATGATGCCTTTTATTTGGGTGTTTTGATGGATCACAGAAGCCAAAGGCTCTATTGATAGTGCAAATAAAAGTGGAGAAAGGGGGCATCCCTGCCTTGTACCTCTTGAGAGGAAAAAAATCACTTGAGTTTAGTCCATTGAGTGATGCAATTAATTTAATAGTAGTTAATAATATTAAACATTTTATGAATATTATCTGCTATATTGCAGTTAGGCATAAATCCAGTTTGGTCTAAATGTACATAATTCATAATAAATTTGTTAAGCCTGGATGCAAGGATTGCTGAAAATTTTTTGACATCTTGATTCAGAAGTGAGATTGGCAGATAAGAGCCTGGGCAGGAGAGATATTTCCCCTTTTTTCGGAATCACTAGATATAGCCCAAGTTTGTGGCATAATCCCATCAGACGATACACCTTTGCAAACAAAGGGCTTGCTAGTAGGGTAGATATTTTTTTAAATAAAATTTAGCGAGGAGTCCATCTCTGCCCGGGGCTTTTTATTTTTTAAAGTTTTTATAGTTTCAATAACTTCTTGGATCAGGATAGGTTTTTTGATTTCAGCTTTATGTTCTGGTGAGATTTTGTTGATTAATTTATTAGCAGTTAAGTGATCAGTGAGCAATCTCAGGCTAGGGTTCTTGGTATGGTAGAACAACTTTTAGTAATTAACAAAGTAATTAACTATTTGAGAAGAGTTTGTAAGAATGTTATCTCGGGGGTCTGTGATGGAATTTATATATTTGGATTGAGATTCCCCCCCCCCTAATTTTCTGAGATAACAATCTTAAGGATTTTGGGGATTTATGCCAAATTTTTTGCTTCAAAGTAATTTTTTTATTAGTGATGATTCTAGTGTTTCCAAAGCCTTCCTTTCAGTTTGTAGTTGTTTGTATATTTTTGCTATGTTTTTGTTTGTGTTCTTTTTTTAAGTAATTAATTGTTAAAATGGCTTCCTCTTTAAACTTCTTTCTCTTTTTTATAGTAAGAAGCTATTGAGATGAGTTTGCCCCTTATTATAGCTTTTGATGTCACTAGCCATGTAGTATTATTTCATAGTGATGGTCCATTAAGCTGATATCTACAGTTATGGGGTGAAAACAAAACAGCAAAATTGGGCTTAAAACCATTTGTTTCACCTATTCAAAGAAAAAGTAAAGAGAAACTTAATGCAGGAACACTTAATGTTGCTTAGCAATTGCCGCAGGGGTCATTTGGGGGGGAACGCGGGGGGACGCCATCCCCCCGGGTGAGGTGCGGGAGGGCGGGGCCTGGAGCTCCCTGCTGGTGCCCGCTGGAGGTCACCGCCGGCTGTGGGGAGGACACACTTCCGGTGATGTCAGGGTGTGTGGCATATGCTAATGAGTTATGCTAATGAGTCCCCCTAGCTCTTTTTCTACGAAATGACCCCTGAATTGCCTGTTATGCTCTCTGATCTGTAATGGAACATTTGACACTGCTGTAGAGTAAGTTCGAACAATGGTCCATTAGCTTAGCATGGTTTACTCTGATTGGCGGAGGCTCCCCAGGGTCTCTAGCAGAGAAAAGTCTTTTCCAACACTTTTTATCTAAGATAGTTTAAATGGAGATGCTAGGGACTTAACCTGAGACCTGCTATATGCAAGGCACATGTTGTACCACTGAGCCACAAGCCCTCCTTAGTTGATCAAGCACACAAAGCCCCTTCAGTTGATTGAGACCAGTTGACTAAAATTATGTCATTATGTAAAGATAAATTGCTTCAGGCAATTAGGAGATTATTATATATAAAAGTATTAAATGCTGAACATATTAATTTTTTCCTAGTAACAAATCAACAGCACATCCTTAAAATACCAGTATCAGTGAGTGATGACAGTATATGCTGATTTCTTGAATGAACTATGACTCAGCTATTCAATTGCCTTGTTTAAAAGCTGTTAGTAATTGGAAGACAGAGATAAAAACAGGCAATGGGCCAGGATACCCATTTGTAGTACCCTTGTGTGCTAGCTCTCTCTAGCCACAGCAGCATTTATATCCTTTTTTAAGAATTCAAAATATTTAATATGGTTGTTAAATTATCTTACATGCACTTAATGAGGAAGCACTGTAGTGTGTCTGAAAGATGATACAATGGGGAAAGTAACTTAAGGAGGTAATAGCAAGCTTTAAAAACTGCTAAGATAAAACTCTGTATTCATATTTCCTTTTCCAGAAGTAACCAGGATTTCCCTTTAAACAGCAGTTCTATTGATTCAACCTATGAATGAAACAGTAATTTTTAAAACGATCTTCCCTATCTCTTCCAAAGTGTTTTTTTCTTTGAAACCAGCAGCTGCTATTATTCTAAGACATTAAACTGTGCATTTATTTTATTGACTACCCTTTCTTGCACAAACATTTGGCATGTTTACAATTATAATTATTTACAGGTTTTTGATGGTGTAATAGATGGATTACACTGACAATTATTTTTAGTTACTCCCAGTACAACCATCTTTTCTCATTGTAGATGTTCTTGCTGTTTATGGTGCTATCTATTCAGGACTGAAAAGGAAACATTTGTTGTATTATGTGAAACAAAGGCAGTTTCAAAGGCAGTTAAAAGCCCATGGCTTTATTGAGTATAGTATGCAAATAACTAAGATAATGAGACCACTAAAAAGGGGAACTATCTTTGTTCCCATGATGAGAACATGTTCTCCTGAGGAAGTAATGGGTCTGTTGACAAGCCCCACTATATTAAGAACCCCATTGCCTTGCTAAGAGAATGAGTGGGAGGCAGGGATCAGTTTTCAAGCTGTCAGCAGCCTGTTATTTATTCTAAGGTCAGGATAACACCTTCACAAACTTTCCTAGCTTTGTTAATTCTGAAAACAAAAGTCATGTAATACTTTGATTAGGGTCAATCAGAATTTCACAAAAGAATTAGCAAATTTTTGAGTTTTCTAGAATTCTTGATCAGGTTGAATGTTCAGTACAATATCCAAAAATGTGGCATGAGAAAATCAGTGTGGGAAGCAACAAGAGGATCAAAGGCATGATGGCAAAAAACTAAAGCCTGCTGCAATTGTAATCTTGTGAGGGATCTGCTATTCTTCATCTCATGAATGAACTCCCCTCAACCAGGAGTTGTTTCTGCTCTCCATTCTCCCTTTCACCTTAGGGAACTCATTCATTTTTGTCCTCAGCTTTGTGGGGAAAGGAAATCATAGCCCTTTTAAAACATTCAATATGGAGAGGGGGAATCAGGATTCCGCCCTTATCCAGTCTCTCTTCCCACATTCATCCTGTCATGACTCAGGTGGGGTGTCACCTGACGCTGCCACCACTCTGGATTTAGGTTCCCTTGAGAAGGCCCAGAGTACCCTCCCAAGACCTTCAGACCTCCTTTTAGGCTGAATAACGGGTGTGAGGACCAGGCAGAGTGAAACAAGAAAAAGGTTTATTTTATAGGAGGTCAAATAACAAGGTGTAGAATAATAACAGTAACTGGGTGAAAAGAAAAGAAATCAAATGCCCTAGCGTGTCTACATTTACTTTCCCTAGCTCACGATTTCAAGTGGTATTACACTACTCACCCCTCCCTCAGGATGAGGGTATTTCCCCTGCAGCAGCCTTTCTTCTGGCTCTGCCCTCTGGAAGAAAGAACAGCTCTTCCTTCTGCTCCAGAACTTTTATTCCAAGCCCTCCTCTTTTCCTTTTGGTCCATTTTGGCTCCAAAACCTCCCAGGGGCTTTTGGGAGTTGTAGACCCAGTCTCACCTACTGCTAGCCAGGCTCTCTGGGCCTAGTAGGCCTCTGGTAGCACATCCCAGATCATGACACATCCAAAGATCTGAACAGAGTGTCAAGTACATGAAGCTGTGTGAATAGCCCTGTACACATGACATATGTGTGCAGACCCCAACATAGTCAGAATGAAACTTAGAGCTCAGGCCCTAACAGGGATTGAATGCACTGGCCATGCCTACACCCAATTCCAGTTTATTTGTGTTTGCCTTACATGAGCACAGTGCCTATGCATGTTGTTAGAGAATAAGCCTGATATTTGCTTTATGAACTATTTATTGCTACACACAATGGACTGTGCACATACACATAGACTCAGAAAGCTGTACACTTTAGGTCACCTGTTGTGATGCTACACATACAGGGTGCCTGCACATACCTTACATGTAAATAAGGTTTCAGCTACACAGTACTGGCCAGCTTCATCAGCACTACAATGAAGCATCCTGACGCCTAGATTTCACACCTGTCCAGATGCCATACTTCGAATAAGGTTTTAGGTTACAATATTGGTCACCCCTCTTAGTTAACCTCCCCTTCCCACATGCAACCAATAGGATTGTTTTTGGGACGGACTAACAGGTAGGTGGGTCAAGAGGTTGGCACAGTTACCACCCATCTCTTGGACCCTCTATAAAAGGAGAGAAGAAGTCACCTGGCCCCTCCTACCTGGCTAGCTAGCATTCCCCCAAGACAACCCCTGTCTGCTTTTACCCCTCTTAAGTCCCACTTGCTATCCCCAACCCTTGTCTCTACTGCCCACGCATTCCGGCTGGTTCTGGTTGTGTGTGAATTCCCTTTGTTTTCCATTTCTTCCCATCCATTCTTCATTGGAACAACCAAGCTGCAAGACAGATAAGTATCGCCTGTCATCACCCCTACCTGCTAATGCAACTGTGCTTATTTCCTACTGTAATTCTTAGGAACTTGATTGACTGTGTGAGTGCATCAGTATTGTTTGTATGAGATATATTTTAAGTAAAAGACATCTATTTTAACTACAACAGCCTCGAGTCCTTTACTGGTAACCCTTGGTGGGATCAGGACCTTGGTATAAATTGGCAAGAACCCATTTATAAATTGCCAATTGCTGTAAATAAAGCAATTCGGCTAACAATGTACAGACTGAATGCACAGGTAACATAAGAGGAGTCTTGCTGAATTGCACCAGTGGTCCATCTAATCCAGCATCCTGTTTCATAAATCAACCAACCAGTTGCCCCGGAGGGCCAACGAACGGTGCACATAGGCCAAGGCCTACCCTGAGTGATATCGCCTCCTAGCACTGGGTTTGTGGCCTCTGAATATGGAGATTCCCTTTACTTACCATAGCTTTTGATGAATCTATCCTCCATGAATTTATCTAACTCCTTTTAAAGCCTATTGGCACTGAATTCCACAATTTAATTATTCATTGAGTAAATAAATATTTTCTTATGTCTATTTGGTACCTATTACCCATCAACTTTATTTTTTTTAATTTATATATTTTAATATACATAACATGTAAATGCATTATCAATCAGTGAACACTTTACATTGAGTCTGTTATTAATCAGTATTGTTTATCCAGTTATATAATCTCGACCATTTTTTTAAATTCCCCTTTCCCTTGAATTAACAAGCTTAACTTATCCATTTCTGCTAAGTTTAACAGCTTTGAACTTATCTCTTCCCTACTGGTATTTCTGGCACTGGTATTTCTGGCCACTGTGTGATACAGAGTGTTGGACTGGATGGGCCTTTGGCCTGATCCAACATTGGCATCTCTTATGTTCTTAATTTTTTCTAATTTCCAGTAGTTGGCCAATAGTATTCTCGCAGACGTTATTATGAGTATCACTAACTGGGTATCAACATAACTGAGGCTTTCTGGTATCATATTCAACAAGTATATTTCTGGATCTAGGACTAAATTTGTTGTTGTTCAGTCGCACAGTCGAGTCCGACTCTTCGCGACCCCATGGACCAGATCACGCCAGCCTTTCTGTCTTCCGCCGTCCTCTGAAGTTTGCTCAATTTTATGTTCGTTGCCTCGATAACACTATGTAACCATCTCATCCTTTGCCGTCCCCGTCTTCTTTGACCTTCAATCTTTCCCAGCATCAGGGTCTTCTCCAGTGAGTGCTCCCTTCTCATTTGGTGGCCAAAGTATTTGAGCTTCATTTTCATTATCTGGCCTTCCAGGGAACAGTCAGGGTTGATTTCTTTTAGGATTGACTGATTTGATCTTCTTGCAGTCCAAGGGACTCTCAAGAGTCTTCTCCAGCACCACAGTTCAAAAGAATCTATTCTTCGGCGCTCGGCCTTCCTTATAGTCCAACTCTCGCAGCCATACATGACTACTGGGAATACCATGGCTTTGACCATGTGGACTTTTGTTGGCAGGGTGAAGTCTCTACTTTTTATCATGCTGTTTAGGTTCGCCATCGCTTTCCTCCCAAGGAGCAGGCGTCTTTTAATTTCATGGCTACTGTCACAGTCTGCGGTGATCTGGGATCCCAGGAACGTGAAGTCTGTCACGACTTCCACGACTTCCCCTTCCATTTGCCAAGAAGTGATGGGGCCGGATGCCATGATCTTAGTTTTTTTGATGTTGAGCTTCAAGCCCACTTTTGCGCTCTCCTCTTTTACCCTGAGCAAGAGGCTCTTTAGGTCCTCTTCACTTTCTGCCATTAGAGTGGTATCGTCTACATATCTGAGGTTGTTGATCTTTCCCCCAG
>NW_015162474.1:1020372-1055056 GCF_001447785.1 Gekko japonicus | reverse complement strand
TGACACTGTCTAACCATCTCATCCTTTGCCGTCCCCGTCTTCTTTGACCTTCAATCTTTCCCAGCATCAGGGTCTTCTCCAGTGAGTGCTCCCTTCTCATTTGGTGGCCAAAGTATTTGAGCTTCAGTTTCATTATCTGGCCTTCCAGGGAACAGTCAGGGTTGATTTCTTTGAGGATTGACTGATTTGTTCTTCTTGCAGTCCAAGGGACTCTCAAGAGTCTTCTCCAGCACCATAGTTCAAAAGAATCTATTCTTCGGCGCTCGGCCTTCCTTATAGTCCAACTCTCACAGCCATACATGACTACTGGGAATACCATTGCTTTGACCATGCGGACTTTTGTTGGCAGGGTGATGTCTCTACTTTTTATCATGCTGTTTAGGTTCGCCATCGCTTTCCTCCCAAGGAGCAGGCGTCTTTTAATTTCATGGCTGCAGTCACAGTCTGCGGTGATCTGGGATCCCAGGAACGTGAAGTCTGTCACTACTTCCACGACTTCCCCTTCTATTTGCCAAGGAGTGATGGGGCCGGATGCCATGATCTTAGTTTTTTTGATGTTGAGCTTCAAGCCCACTTTTGCGCTCTCCTCTTTTACTCTGAGCAAGAGGCTCTTTAGATCCTCTTCACTTTCAGCCATTAGAGTGGTATCATCTGCATATCTGAGGTTGTTGATCTTTTCCCCAGCAATCTTAATTCCCGCTTGTGATTCATCCAGGCCAGCATTTCGCATGATGTACTCTGCATATATATTAAATAAGCAAGGTGACAGTATACATCCTTGTCGTACTCCTTTTCCTATGCTGAACCAATCAGTTGTTCCGTATCCGGTTCTAACTGTCGCTTCTTGGCCCTTATACAGGTTTCTCAAGAGACATGTGAGGTGGTCTGGTACTCCCATCTCTTTAAGGACCTGCCATAGTTTGTTGTGATCCAGACAGTCAAAGGCTTTAGCATAGTCAATGAAGCAGAAGTAGATGTTTTTCTGGTACTCTCTTGCTTTCTCCATAATCCAACGAATGTTGGCAATTTGATCTCTCGTTCCTCTACCTCTTCGAAACCCAGCTTGTACTTCTGGCAGTTCTCTATCCATGTACTGTTGAAGCCTAGCTTGTAGGATCTTGAGCATGACCTTGCTAGCGTGTGATATGAGTGCAATTGTGCGATAGTTTGAACATTCCTTGGCATTGCCCTTCTTTGGGATTGGAATGTATACTGACCTTTTCCAATCCTGTGGCCACTGTTGCATTTTCCAAATTTGCTGGCAACTTGAGTGCAGCACTTTAACAGCATCATCTTTTAAGACTTTGAATAGCTCAGCTGGGATACCATCACCTCCACTAGCTTTGTTGTTAGTAATGCTTTCTAAGGCCCATTTAACTTCCCATTCCAGGATGTCTGGCTCAAGGTCAGTGATTACACTGTCATGGTTGTTAAGGACATTGAGGTCCTTCTTGTATAGTTCTTCTGTGTATTCTTGCCATCTTTTCCTAATCTCTTCTGTTAGGTCTCTACCGTTTTTGTCCTTTATCATTGCCAGCTTTGCATGGAACGATCCCTTGATTTCTCCAATTTTCTTGAAGAGATCTCTAATCCTTCCCATTCTATTGTTTTCCTCTATTACTTTGCATTGTTCATTCAGGAAAGTCTCCTTATCTCTCCTTGCTGTTCTCTGGAAATCTGCATTCAGTTGGGTAAATCTTTCCTTTTCGTCTTTGCCTTTTGCTTTCCTTCTTTCCTCTGCTATTTGTAAAGCCTCATCAGACAGTCACTTTGCTTTCTTGCATTTCTTTTTCATTGGGATGTTGGTGATTGCTGCCTTCTGTACAGTGTCACGAACCTCTGTCCATAGTTCTTCAGGCACTCTATCAAATCTAGTCCCTTAAACCTATTCTTCACCTCCACTATATATTCATCAGGGATCTGATCTAGGTCAAATCTGAATGGCCTAGTGGTTTTCCCAACTTTCTTCAGTTTAAGTCTGGATTTTGCAATGAGTAGCTCATGATCTGAGCCACAGTCAGCTCCAGGTCTTGTTTTTACTGACTGGATAGAGCTTCTCCATCTTTGACTGCAAATTATATAACCAATCTGATTTCGGTGTTGCCCATCTGGTGATGTCCATGTGTAGAGTTGCCTCTTAGGTTGTTGGAAGAGGGTGTTTGCTCCTTATAGTATCAATCAATTTGTTTTAATGTCATAATAGACTATCAGAAGTGTCCTCCTGGCTACTGTGACTGCCATTGTTGTGGATGCTGTGATGTCACAGTGGGACTTGAGCAATTCCAGGATAGGAAGCTGAGTGATATGGGGGTCTTTGGAAACATTAAGAGGGAAGGGATCTGAGATCCATGAATAACTTTAAAAAAATTTAACCACTTAAGTGTCAGGATGTCACAGGCTTTCAAATCCTATTTCAACATCCTTTTGGTGGATTGGAATGATTCTCTTTTTTAGGATTTGCTTGCAAAATGTGATGTGAATGCTGCAATGCCTTGCAATATTTATTGAAGCCTGACTCATCTGCAAGATTCTTTTCATCCCACCCTGTCCCTTAAATGCAATGTCCAGGATCCAAAGATGTACTTTAGGGCTAGCACCTGAGAGCCTGGACATGCCCTGTAGGGTTTTGAATATTGTTTAAACATTAATTCCAAATGTCATATCAAAAACTGCTTTTGAACATTTTAAAACTTTAAAATGTTTGCCATAAGGAATGGGCGGGGGAGGGGGCTGCCATTTGAGATATATAACCCAAAGACTTCTTGGGCATGTGAAACCAGCTGAGTGGTTCTTTGGACCCCAGCCAACAACCACAATCTCTTTGCATTTCTTTGTGGTACTGGAATGTCCTGTCCAGCAGTAGTTATGTAGGCTTTGGGAAAGGCAGTCACAGGCCACACAAGGAAATCAATTTATTCACTTCAGGGTAGTTTATAACTGGTTCTGTGAAGGAATGTATTTGCAATTGCAAACCAAGTCATTTCATCTTATCTATTTCTATCAGTCAATCAGCATGAACTGTGTAATGATTTCTATGTTTTTTGGAAATGGAGCAACAATTTCTGAACTAAATATGTGAAAATGGTTTTTATTTCCTCCTGGATGGAAAGATACAACTGGTGAAATTATAACAACACAGGCAATGGAAGTAGCCATGTCCTTTAAATATTTCTTTTGTTTTTTAATGTTATTTTAAATATATATATTAAGAAATATAAATTTCTGAATATCAGATACATTGCAGCAATTCCCCCCTCCACAGGCACCACCCTCAGACCTCCAGGAGCTTCCCAGGCAGGAATCGGCAGCTCTGGTGTGTGGGTAGGGGAATGAAACCTCCACAGGGAAAATATTTGTTCTACAAATCTCAAACAGTTTCACACTCCATCAAAAATGACTGCACCTGTTGCAGAAGTGCTAGACATTGCAGTGCTATAAAATGGCAAAGGAATCCCTTTCTGGAATATTGTCACCATTCACACCAAACTACAGTTCCCAGAATTCTTTCGGCAAAATCATGACTGCCAAACTGGTTTCCACTGGTAATCATTCCAGAGTGATAGCCGTGTTCGTCTGTTGCAGCGACATAAAACAAGAAACTGACTTATGAAAGCTTATGTTGAAAAAAAATCTCAGTCTTCAAGGTGCCAGTAGTCTTCTATGTTTCCCCCCCAAAATGGGTTTGAAATGTATATGAGTCTTAGTATTCTAGGACATTGTAATAGCATGTTCTATTAGATATTCACAGTAAATGCCAAGTTAATTTCTCTCTCAGTGCTGTTATATAAACCAATGTATGTTCAAATATCTTAACAAGCTAGATTTCTCATCTTCATGTCTCAAGAGATGGCATCATGACCTGTCTCCCCACATAACGATGATGAATAAGTGCAGTTGTCATTAACAGTCATGCTGAAGCTGTATACAAAGCCTGCAGCATGTCTGCAGAAGCTGCCTCCAGAAGTGCTAATTAGAGCCATGCGCAATGTCAAACATTTTCCACTCTAGACACAGAAAGGGAGTTATCACTTGTAGTTCACTGATTAAGGGCTATAAGATCATAATTTTTGCTAATTACTAGGCTAGGTTGATGCAAAACGGACAGTCTTATAGAAATAACACATCCTCTGTGCCCTCAAGCTTCTGGAGGGTTTTTTTTTTAATGTAACATGTTCACGCCAAAGTAAGAAGGAAATCAATGCATTTC
This sequence comes from Gekko japonicus, assembly GCF_001447785.1. Classification (NCBI taxonomy): domain Eukaryota; kingdom Metazoa; phylum Chordata; class Lepidosauria; order Squamata; family Gekkonidae; genus Gekko; species Gekko japonicus. Next base: position 1,050,849 of record NW_015162474.1, on the reverse strand, counting down.
TAATCAAATGTTAATGTAGGTGTTGTGCCTTTGTTACAGAATACAAGAATTAAGGACACCCACAGTAAGGAAATGACTACAGTGGTTTTCATCTAGGTAGGCAGGGTGTTAGCACTCAGGCACCATCTTAGGGCTGAATCACAGTCTTAGCAGTGTAGGATGCTGCAAGCTCAGGGACATGTCGAGGGCAGTCTTGAGTAAACAAAGTATAACTTTATTTAGAACAAAGAAAGATATAGGAGCCCAAAAGTGCTCCCAGAATTGTTCACAGCAGCTTGCCTAGCCAGCTTACTCTAAGCCATAAATGAAACCTGAGCTGGGGCAGCTCCAGACTCTGGTACCCTGGAAATAATATAAAACATAAAAATGGACCCCTAAATACTACATGCATCCCCACCCTGCGCCTTGTGGAACAGCCACACGTGAGCTGCTGGTTTTCCTCTTTTCCCATATGCTTTGTGCCTGATTTGGACTGTGATTGTGACACTTGTGGAGAAAGGGCTTAAGCCTCCTCTGTGGCATTTTCCTGACCAACAAGTGTCCCGGTGGATACAGTATTTGGCCCACTGGGGAAACCTACATGTACACTTGTGGGTTTCCTCAGCAGACCAAACTGTACCCCACACGGACCTTCCTGGTCAGAAAAAGAGTGTGAGAGAAAAACTGAAGCCCCTTCTCCACACAGGTCAAAGCTGTGATCCAAATCAGGCACCATGCATGGAGGAGCTGAAGAGAACCTGCGGCTCAGGCATGACGGTTACACGGGAGATGGAGTGGAGAGCCCAGGCCCAACCAGTGTTCTCTGCAATGTGAGAATCAGTGTAATAAAAAGGAAGGATATTATAATATGAAAAGCAGAGATGTACATGGCATTTATAAAGGTACAAAGGAGAAAACTTGTAAAAATGGGAAAAGAGAATAGAATGGGAATAAATACAAACATTCCCAAATCTCATGTGTGTGGTGTGTGGAGGGGAGGGTGCTGTCAAGTCACAGCCAACTTACTGCGACCCCTCATGGGCTTTTGAAGGCAAGAGATGTTCAGAGGTGGTTTGTCATTGCCTGCCTCCACATCATGACCCCGGTATTTCTTGGTGGTCTCCCTTTGAAATATTAAGAACGACCCTGTTTAGTTTCTGAGATCTGATAAGACTGGGCTATCCTGGGCTATTCAGGTCAGGGCTAGTCCTTTGTATTAGGCCATTTTGAAGGTGGTCTTGGCTATGTGGCTTCTGTCTAATAGAGAAACAGCAGAAAGCCATATTGGCTAGACTTCCATAAAACACTCTACACAGGGGTCATTTTGTTGAAAAAGAGCTGCAGGCGCTCATTAGCATAACTTATTAGTATATGCCACACACCCCTGACATCACCGGCAGAAGCACCTGGGATCCATTCTTTCCCCCCTCTCCATTCCCTTCCCTTCACCTCCAAGCCGGGCGAAGGAAAAGGGGAGGGGGAGGATCTCAGGCACTTCTGCCTGACAGAGGTGCTGGGTGAATTATAGAATCATAGACTCATAGAGTGGGAAGGGATCTCCAGGGTCATCTAGTCCAACCCCCTGCACAATGCAGGAAATTCACCAAATGACCCCTGTTCCACACCCAGAATATGATTTAAAAAAAAAACCTCCAGGATCACTGGGGGCCAAACTGGCCTGGAGAAAAATTGCTTCCTGGCCCCAAAGTGGCGACCAGCATTTCCCTGGGCGTGTAAGAAAGGGCCACAAGCACTAAGCACTGATGCAACCCTTCCTGCTCTACCTCTCGTGATTTGCCTAAGTTCACACAAACAGCATTATGATCCTTTTAAAGTTGAAAGCATGATATAAATGCAAAGGACTATTTGTAAGATTATCTTTAAGACACAAGACCAGGACGAATCTCACTTCTGGCAATCACTTGGAGAGACCCTATCACTCAGCTTCCATTGCCCCCCACACACCCCACACTGGAATAAGAACATAATATCAGGCCATACCACATTGCAATAAAGCCCCTACAACTGTATACAGAAATACTGAGCTTCCCTACCATTTGCCACAACTAGCCCACCACACAACCAGGATCAAGACTCCTAAGTGGACCAACAGACAGGCATACACTCGTTTGAGAAACTGAGTATTACATTACAACACCTCTGGAACATTACAGATCAGTAGAGGCAGCACTGCACAGTGGTCAGAGTTGCAGATTGATGTGGGGAGACCCAGGTTTGTATTCTCACTCTGCTGGCTGAGTGACCCCGGGCCAAATCTCCCCTTCTCTACCTAACCTACCCCACAGGGTTGTTGTGAGGATGAAATGGAGACTCATGGGCAGGGTCCCCAGCTTCCCTGGCAGGAACACTATGTTAAGAAATCTCTCACAATTATGCAGCCATAGCAGGCAGGAGGGAAGGAGGCGAATACCTCCAGCGCCAGAGATTTGAAGAGGAAGAGTCAAACTTTGGGGACTCACCTGTGCACCAAAGGGCCAAGGCAGCAGAAGGCAAGAAGCCTAGGCGAGCTGGGCTCCTCCATGCCTGGCAGAAGATGAGGTGCAGAGGCGAGAGGTGGGCAAGCAGAAAAGGCACAAGCTTCAAGGCTGCCTCGTTAAAGGAGTGCGAAGGCCAGACTCGCAAATGAGAAAAAGCAAGCTCAGGGTTCGTGGGTCGCATTTTGGGCTGTGGAAGAGGAACCGGCTCCATTCCTGGAGTTCTCTCGAGTTCCTGCGCTTTTGGTTTTGCTTTTTGCCAATCCTCCTCCCAAGACTGCTCCAGGTGCTCCGGCCTGAGGGCTGCTGGGGGCGGGGCTCAAGTGCTCATTACTTGTGGAGCTGAGGCTCAATGTCTCCAGCTGCTCCGCCACCTTCCCTTCCCTCAGTTTGCTCGGGGAGCCTGAGCAAGCTGGCTGCTGGAGGGAAGGAGAGGCGGTTTAAACCACCTTCCCTTGCCTTGGCTTGCTCAGGATCCCGCAGCTGCAAGAGAGCCCGAGCAAGCCGGCTGCTGGAGGGATGTGCATTTGGTTCGTCTGAACCGAATGCACTCCCGAAAATGGCCCATTCAGGCCTCTTTCAGGCTGCTGCAGGCCGACTCAGATTCTCTGATCTGAATCGGCTTCCCGCACTTTGCCCCCATTATATCCTATGGACCATTGAAGTCAATGGCGAAAACATAGGGTATATTCTGGGGGCTGGAGGAGGGGAGGTTTGAGGGAGAGGCTCTAAAATCACAGGGTAGCTGCTGAAGCCTCTCCCCAAGATACCCACCATGTTTCAGGAACATTGAACCAGGGGGTCCAATTCTATGGGCCCCCAAACAGGTTGCCCCCATCCCCTCCATTGTTCTCTATGTTGGGAAAAAAGATGAGACGTTGCTGAGTAAGATTATATTGTGAAAGAAAAACGGTTTCAGAGATGCCGCTGAGCAGCTGCCCAGTCTGTGTGCATGCATAATATTTGACTACTGGCAGAAGTAAAGATCAAGCATGTAAAACAGATGGACACCCAAACATGGGCTGCAGTTCTACAGGTAGTTTTGGTTAACTTCCCCTGAATTCTGCAGGAGTGTGCATGTCTTCTGAGATCAGAAAAATTAGAGTATGAAAAGGTAGGAAAAAACAAGATCTAATCTAGAGAGAATATTTTGTTTATATTAAGGGGGGAAACGTTCCGATCATAATAAGAGCAAGCACTTGAGTTTTAGACTGTTATCTTTATTTTATTTGCTCTACATATATCCTATTCTTCCTTTAGAAGAAAGCTCAGAGTAGTGGAGGACTGAGTATACATGCTGCTTGTGCACTGACTGCAAGCGATGGTTTGCATGCATTAGACATGCCATTGAAAGTTTATTTTATATGGATATTTATTTTATATGTTTATTTTATATGGATATTCATTTACTTTATATTGCTCCTACTTTATCTAAATTTCCAAGCAGAGCTAATAAATTTTATATATCCATTCTCTTTGCAGATTGCCTTAATGAAACCACTCTTAAGGAGGCAAAATTTTGCGCTTTGGCTCAGTCTGTAAGGAAGCAGATGCTTCAGCCTTTTTATTAAGTTCCTTGTATCACAAAAACTAGTGTTTAACAAAGTTAAGAATTTTTATTGTTTTTATATGTTTTATTTGTGTTTAGCTTGTGCTGTTCTGTTGGCGTTGGCTGATCTTGGATTGTAATAAATGAAATAAGATTGTAGACATAGTTTTTCACTGCATGCTTTCCAGGGGAGGTATATGCCTTTCATCATACATTCTGCTGTGAATCATCCACTGATGAGACATCAATACGGTGATCTATCTGCATGCATGCATCGTCCTTCTGTTCTTGAGTAACAAGATCACCTCTGTTACAAATCTCATACTTTGTTAGCGAGGGACAAGAAAACAAGAACAGGCAAAAGTGCAGAAGGAAGAACATGAGGATAGATGGAAGAATCTACGTTACATCATCCTGAACTAGCATTTCGGCAAGTAAGAGCATTAATTACCCTATGAACGTACACTGTGTCAAGCTACCTATTGTTCAAACTGCTCCGTTTATCGTGTTCTGTCTGATGATAAAGCAATTCCTCTCCAAGTTGTGTATAAGCTTTGCTGAACAAAGAGTTGAACCCCTGCATGGAAAATGAAGATCCACCCCCTTATATGCCCATCATGTTGGCTTCCTGCTGGTTTATTAATACAGGCCTCTGAGATTGCCTGTAGCTCCTGCCTAGACTGTGACACAAGGAACTCTTTGGAAGAAGCTTTTAACATTTATGTCCTTATGTTGTTGTTGGGTGTTTTTTTAAAAGTTTGAGATGGATTCCTTTGGAGGGAGGTGAGTATCGCCTTTCTGAAATGGGCTGTCCTGGAATGAAACAACGAAGATGACCCAAATTAGGACCTTCTAGTCCCACTTCATTAAATGTTCTGCTGGTTCTGTTTTTTTCTTCTTCTCTTTTTCTTTAAGCAATGTGGTGCTGTGGATCTTGCTTTGTGAGACGAGTGTTAACTTAGATGGTCTGATAGTCTCCACGCTGCTCTCTGAAATCTCCTTGTTTCTGCCTGACAGATTCCCCCATGACCAGTTTAGTGTTGTCATGAAAATGAATGAGGAGGACAGAGAACATCATTCTGCAGGAGCTATGAGATGAGAGAGATGATCATTCAGACTGAAGCCTGACCTGGCTGATTCCCCTCTGTGATGCCAGGAACAGAAGCAAAGCAGCAGCATCACCCTGCAAATATGGCAGGGTTTAGAGTGCCTCCTGGGCACTAACAGGCTTTAAAAAACAACACTTATCTATCCCTACTTGCTTAGACTTAAAGCTATAAGATATTAAGATATATTTAACTGATGCTGCTAATGGTGTTTCCATGTATGGTTGGAGAGAGATGTCTTATGCCCATGTTTGTCTGAATGTGCCTCACATTTAGTTTAGCCCAACTGTGCAGTGGGAAAGTCTCAGCAGAATAAAGGAGCTGCTGTGGGCTTCACCTCTCTGTTCCTGGCAAAGGGAGCCCCTCCAGTTTAGGCAGCGAAGAGACACAAATGGGAAAAGGGGTCTGCTGAAAACAGTGGTGCAGCTCCTCCATAAGCCTTGCAAGGAATACTGCAAATCCATATAGAGAAAAGTCAGAAATGACATTTACAAAGGGGAATAGTACATGCAGATGTGTTTGGATCCTGACTACAGCTTCTGCAAATGGAAAGATTTCAGTCTGGGGAAGCATGCTTTCCCCCTCCAGCTGCAGTCTCCCCAAAGAAGGCTTCTCTGAAATGCCTTACATTGAGTCAACTAGTGGTCTCTTGCATAGTGCTTTCTTTGAAAAGTGGGCCCTCTAAACATCTATCTGAGGCCTTTATATATGGTTTATGTTTACTGAGGATTTCCCCAGATCAGCAGAAATCCTACTTACTGGTCATCTAACTGGGTAATAAACCCTTCTCTCCTTAAAGGACAAGTATCTAAATGGAGTATTTGTGGAGATCCTTTATCCTGGGATTCTCTCCAAAGGATCTGAGAAAGTGGAGAACTGCTGTCTGTCAGAGTAGATGATACTGGGTAAGTTAGACAATAACTAACTCAGCTTCATACATGCATGCTCCCTATCGTCCCTGACCAGTGCTTGTTGCAGAAGAGACTGCATGTCTCTTATGGAGCAACCTGACATAGGAAAGGAAAATAAATGTTCACTTCCATCTTTCCCCTAAATTCAGGATCTCTGGCCTTTGTAGAACACCTCCTATAGACACACAAGTGTCCAAATCAGTGCAAATTTTATCCATATATATCAGGAGAGCTCAAAGACAAAGCCAGCATGTGTTCTTGGCAGTTTTTGATGGAACGCTCGGCCGCTACACTGGGACTCCTGTCTCCCTGCAATTAAATCTGGAGGTCTGGCCCATAAGGCTGAAGGCCAGGTTCACCCTCAAGCCCAAAATAGATGAGGAGTTAGACCAGTTAGTGGCCCAAGGAGTATTGGAGCCGGTACCACATGCCCTGTTGGAGACCCCTATTGTGACACCCGTAAAGCCCAATGGGGATATCCACATATGCATGGACTACAAATGCACGATAAACAAAGCCCTCCAGGACCATGCATATCCAGGTCCCAGTGGTCAGCCACGTCCTGGCCTCCCTGGTGGGTGCGAAGATCTTCGATAAGCTGGACCTCGCGCAGGTGTACCAACAGTTACCCATAGACAATGCGACCGCTGAGGCCCAGACTGTCACGGCAGGGCCTGGGGGCGTGATGCAAGCAAGCGAAGTCCAAGAGCAGTCCGAAGTCAAGCCGAGTAAGACAAGCAGCAAAGTTCAAACAGGTTTAAATCAGAATCCAGAGCCAGGGTCAGACATACCAGAGTTCAATGTCCATAAATCCAAATGATGCCAGAGAAGTCAGAGACGAGAGCAGGGTCAACGAAGCCGAGGGTCAAAAGCCGAGGATCAAGACGACAAGAGTTCTGGAGCAGAGATACACAGAGTCAGGTCCTGACAAACGACGTTTGCCAGCACAAAGGCCTGCCAGCAACAGGCTTGAAGATATACAGTGCTGGCTAATTAACTCATTAGCTGGCAGGGAGGGAGGTCATGGTTCAGTCAATACTCAGGGCTAAGAGATCGTCTGGCACGCATGCGTGCATCCCGGCGTCTATCTCTTAGCTCCTGTCTCCGTTGATTTCGGAGCCTGGTTACAGCTGGTGGCGAATCGGGCGAGGAGTCTCTGCGCTGCAGCAAAGCCTGATCCCGTGCAGGTGTTTCCTGTGAGGCTCTATCCTCCTCATCACTTAGGAGCTTTCTGCTCCAGGAGCCAGTCTTTGCCTATAAGTCTCTGCTGCAGTACTGTCCTCAGGAGCCTGTAATTCCACATGCTCATGGCTGGCAGGTGCCTCCTCAGGGTCATCAGCAGAGGCAGGCATGACACAGATGATAGTGACACACAGGGATGCATTCCGGGTGCGGTGGCTTCAATTCACTGTTGGTGTAGCCCTGGGAATTTTCCAGAATTTAATGGAGTCTCTCCTTAAATGAATTCCTGGGGTGCAGCCTTTCTTTGATGATGTTCTGATCGCCTCACCCACAGAGGAGGAATTTGCTGAGAGACTGCACACCATCCTGCAGAGGTTCCACACCACCAGTCTCAAGGTGAAGTGGGAAAAGTGCCTCCTGGGGGTCCCGCGAGTTGAATTCCTGGGGTTCCCCATTGATGCCCAGGGCATTTGTCAGGTTCAACAGCAAGTAAATCTCCACACACGTTTCTAGGGAATCGTTATGCTTTATTAAATGACAGGTCTGTTGCCATGGTCTACAGGTATATTGTTAGCAATGACAATGGGGCGGATGCATCCCTACACATAACAGGATGAGGCAAATGGCTAAGCAAATGAAATCCAAGCACGCGCGGGGGAATTCTCCCGGCGGGAGGTTACATAATGAACAGGAGAGTCTCCGTGCCTCATGAGAGCAGAAAATTTCACACCAACAGTGGAATGCAAGCCCTCTCTCCGTCTCAAGGTCAGTCAGATAACCCAGTCTGGCAGCACCAGTTCGCACGGTCTCATGAGTGCCTCCCTATTGCTGTTTACAGCAAGCGAGCACAGCAGCAAGCAAGCATGCGCCATAGCGCCAGAGTCAGGGAAGGAAAAATACAATTTAAACATGGCAGCTAGCTGACAGCATTCACCCTTCCTCTGACAAGATTTGCACCATAGTCAATGCCCCGGCTCCCACATCCAAGTCGGAGCTCCAGGACTTTTGGGGGCTATTGAACTTTTACCACTCATTCCTGCCCCACAAGGCTGCAGTCGTGCAGCCCCTGCATCGGCTCCTTGACAAGAAGGCCCCATGGGTCTGGGGACAGAGGCAAGCTGCTGCTTTCAAGGCCATCAAGGAGCTGCTCACGTCCAATGCCATCTTGGCATATTTCAATGAGATGCTACTCATCATCCTCACCTGCAACGCTTCCCCGTACGGGGTAAGAGCCATCCTTGGACACCAGCTACTCGACGGCAGAGAGGTCCCCGTGGCACATTATTTATTTATTTATTTATTTATTTATTTGATTTTTATCCCGCCCTCCCGCCGAAGCGGCTCAGGGCGGCTTACAACATTAAAACCAATAAAACAATGCCTCTAAAACAATCTGGGCTCTTTTTGTAGCAGGTACTCATTTGCATATTAAGCGACACACCCCTAATGTAGCCAATCCTCCAAGAGCTTACAGTAGCTCCTGTAAGAAGAGCTCTGTAAGCTCTTGGAGGATTGGCTACATTAGGGGTGTGTGGCCTAATATGCAAAGGAGTTCCTGCTACAAAAAGAGCCACAATAAAATTGCTATTTACACACAGTACAACATACCCATGGCGGCAACTTCTCCAGTGGCCCAACCTGGATCCCGGCACGGATCACCCGAGTGACTGGGCCCTTGTCGTACAAGGTATCCATCAAGGACGGCCTCCTTCTGCGGAGACACATTGACCAACTCCACACCTGCTTGCTTCCAGTGGAAACACAAAACCCTCCAGCAGCTCCTGATGACGATGACATGCAGCTACCGCAGCCGCCAGCACCGAAGGCCGTAGGAGACAACACACCACCAGGGTGCCAGGAGGAAGAGGCCCGTGGTCCAGCAGCCATGGAGTTGCCTGACACCCCGCCAGCTCTGCAGCCCACCTCCAGCACAGTGCCAGCACTGGTAGACTCCAATCCAGGGACCCTGACCCTGCAGACAGAGCTGCGCCACTCAGCCATGGAGCGACGCAGGCCGGCCTATCTAAGGGACTTCATCTGTTGAGGCATTCCTGGACTTAGGGGGGAGGGGTGTTATGTATTGATCCAAGACAGTACCAGGTATTGACTGGGATTGAGTTACCTGAACAATGGGCCACCAGGATTCTGGAATGGACCTATGGATTTAGGGTTGCACTGTAAATAGCCAATTACGTGGAGTGTGTGTATGTGGGGTATGTTGGTGTGTATGAATATAAGCAGGGCTCAGCCCCGCAGATTTTGTCTTGAAGTTAACTGAAATCACTAAATAAACTATGAGCTGATCACTAAGCATGTCTTGAACCCAGTATATTATAACAACTGCCCACTCAAAATGTAGTTTTGGAATATTTGGGAGTATGGTCATTAATAGTGGCAATGAGTGTTTATAGCACTTTATTGTGGAACCACCTACTTTTCTTTATACTAACTGGGTAGCTTACTCTGGCTTTGTTTCTAATAATGTCTAAGTCATCTAAACTTTGGCACCCCAAGCACTCGGAGCAGGTGCCCCGTAGATTCAAATCCCAGTGGCCTTCATGCCATGAAACTTAAAGTAAAGCAAACTTCTTGGCTCATATGTTAAGAAATTAACACCACAAAACTGTCTGTGTTTAGGAATGCATTTCCAGTCTACTCCCATAATTATTCTCTAAAGGGAGAAACATCCCCTTCTTCCTTTGACCTCCTGTTACTTATGCTCTTTCTTTGCTCTCTTCTGCTTCCAAAATCCTCAGATGTCTCCATCTGACTCCAATCTGGAAGATCTAAACCGGGCGTTAAAAGCCATGGCTGATTGGCTTAGGCTGAGCCAGCTGAAATTGAATCAAATGAACTCCTATGCCAGAGTTGGAGCGGACCGGTGGTAGGGATCCCATTCCTGACCTTTGATGGGACTCCACTGGTGCCAGTGCTGGAGGTTAGGAGTTTGGGAGTGCTCCTAGATTCCTCCTTAACAATGGAGGCCCAGGTGGCAGCCACTGCCAAATCAGCCTTTTATCGCCTTTGGCTGATCAGGCAGTTGGTTCCCTTCCTCAAATGTAATGACTTGGCAACAGTGATTCACGCGATGGTCACCTCAAGATTGGACTACTGTAATGTCCTCTACATGGGGCTGCCCTTGACTCAAATCCAGAAGCTGCAACTGGTGCAAAATGTGGCAGCCCGGCTATTGATGGGACTCCCTATTCGGGAGCACATCCAGCCTGTGCTAAAGGCTTTACACTGGCTGCCTATAGCATACCTGTTATGTTGCTGACCGCCACCAGGGGCCAGCGAACACCCCTGAGCCTGACTCTGTAGGAACAATGGGGACTAGGCTCCTAGTCCCTCCACTGGGGAACCAATGGGACCATGGCGGGAGATTTAAACCCACCAACAGGACCTAGGGGAGTGTCCCCAGGTGTGTATATAGTTGGCTAGTCGGCCAGTAGTTTTTGTTTTTGTTGTGTACCAGCAAACCATGCTGATCACTACATTTGTATTAGTGGTTTCTACATGCGTCTAACCCACTACACTTCAATGGCGATGAGGATGGGATCCCGCTGAGCATTCCAGCCAGGCTGTCGGGACTCTGCGAGGGAAGACAACGCACCGTTACCCACACTCCACTGAGCGATGAGCAACGAGGGTGAGCAAGCCGCTTCCCAGCCGCAGCCGCAACCGATCAGCACAATGGCCGTTGCTCCGGGATCAGGGCTGGCACTGCCATTTGATACAGCCCGTCCATAGCAATGGGGAGCCTGGATCACCGGCCTGAAGTCAGTCCTGGTATTCTACCAGGTGACGGATGAGGCCAAGAAGAAGGGCCTCCTACTCGGGTCATGTGGACCCGCCATCATAGAACTGGCCCAGTACCTATTCTCCCCTAAGACGCTCGATGACTGCACCTTCGACAAAATCGTCACAGCCGTCCAGAATCACTACACGCCGAAGCCTTCGGAGATGACGTGCCACGTGGTTTTCCACCAGCGGAGTCAGCAAGGCTGCGAAACTGCCGCAAAGTTCCTTGCGGAGCTCTGCCGCCTGGCAGCTGAGTGCAAATTCAGGGCACCCTTGGACATGGCCCTTCGAGACCGTTTCGTCACAGGACTACGGGAGAAGAAACTAAGGTGGCACATAATGGAGGGTGAGACGGTCACCATAGCATCGGCCATCGCCACCGCGTGGGAAAGGTCCCACCCAGCAGCCACCAGCATGCATAAGGCTACCATCACCATGCCGGCCAACCCCGAGGGTGCGGAGGTCCACCACACGCAAGCACCGCACCACACTCCAGCCTCGAATGTGAGCTCCGCCCGCAAGCATCCCAGCTCAGCAGCCCCAGAGTGTGCCAGCTGCGGTGACAGGCATGAAAGGAAAACATGCAGGTTCCGAGACGCCATCTGTTGGAACTGTGGGCGCACTGGCCACATCGCCCGGGTATGTCGCTCCAAAGCTACCAGCCGGACCCAGCCACCGTGTCACAGAGCGGATGCCCACTTCGAGGACGATACAGCGGCAGAGGACTTCTACCACCTCACACATGCAGCAGAACAGGTACTGAAACTCCCCGGCAAATCGTCCACCCCTAAAATTCAAGCCACTGTAATAATCGAGGGATCCCCATGCCTTATGGAGATAGACTCTGGCTCTGCGGCTTCAATCATATCCAAGGCCACGCTTAAGCACTTATGCCCTAAGGGGGGGACCCCGCTTGCGCTCATCCCCGGTGATGCTCATGGACTTTCAGCAAAACCGGGTGTCGATTAAGGGGGTCGGGAGTTTTTGAGTACAATATGGGGAATTCAAGAGCCGTCTGGACTTGATTGTGGTAGAGGGCGACCTGGTCAGCTTGCTGGGTCATGTCTGGTTTGAGCCCCTGGGGATTTCAGTCGAGGGAGTCCAGCTATGCACAACCCAGGATTTCCAAGGGATATGCCGGGAGTTTCCTGCAGTTTTTGATGACTCTCTGGGCTGTTATACGGGGCCCCCGGTGTCCCTGTGCATAGACCTCAAGGTGTCCCCTATCCGAATGCGTGCCAGGACGGTTCCGTTGTTGGTCCAGCCTAAAATCGACACGGAACTGGACCACCTATTAGCTCAAGACGTCCTGGAACTGATTACCAGCTACAACACCGCCCGGGGAAAGCTATGGGCCATGCCGACGTCCTTAGCCATCTTCCCCTACCAGATGTGGTTGAGGATCCAGCCCCTGTGCATCTCGTCCTCCAGCTGGATGGCCTACCGGATGCGCCACTGCAGGCTGTGGACATTGCTCGCCGCTCAGCCCGGGACCCCGTCATTTCCCGGGTGCTGGGCTGGGTGGTGAGGGGGTGGCCTGCGAAGACAGAGGGCCCAGAGTTCACTGCGTTTATGGCCCACCGGGTGGAGTTGTCAGCGCATACAGGATGCCTGCTGTGGGGTGACAGGGTCATGGTCCCCAGCGCCCTCTGACAAGTTATCCAGGCCCTTCACGAAGCGCACCCGGGCATCATCAGGATGAAAGGCCTCGCCTGGAGCTACGTTTGGTGGCCAGGCATAGACGCAGAGGTAGAGGCGTGGGTAAAACATTGTCCGACCTGCCAAGCTGTCCAACCCAGCCCATCGAGCATGCCATCCTAGTCATGGGAATCCACACGAACCCCGTGGTCTTGGCTCCACATAGACTTTGCCGGAACATTTCAATGGACTGTGTCCCCAGGTGTGTATATAGTTGGCCAGCCGGCCAGTAGTTTTTGTCTTTGTTGTGTACCAGTAAACCATGCTGATCATTACATCCATATTAGTGGTTTCTACATGCGTCTAACCCACTACACTTCAATACCGGATTCATTTCAGGGTGCTGGTTCTTACCTTTAGAGCCCTTTATGGCCAGGGACCTACATACCTGAGGGACTGCCTTTCCTCACATGTACCCCAGAGAGCACTGTGATCAGTGCCCAGAACTGGCTGACCCTCCCAAGTCTCAAGGAGACCAGGCTAGCAACAACCAGGGCCAGGGCTTTTTTGGTAACAGCTCCATTCTGGTGGAATGAGCTCCCAGAAAAGATCAGGGCCCTGTGGGGCCATTTGCAGTTCCGCAGGCCCTGCAAAATAGAGCTCTTCCATCAGTCTTTTGGAACTGCCATCACTACTGACAACTGACAGGTTAAGGTGGGAGAACCCTGTCCCCCTAGGATTTCTAACTACAGCCTGAGCTAACCGCCTAAGACATCTAAGAAGATCAAGGAGCTGACAGGGAAGAGAGAGAATTGAGTAACAACTGCTGTGAAATTATTGACACTAGCACTTTTGTAATGTTTTACGATTTAAATGGTTTTAGAATTGTTTCATTGTTGCTGTTTAATCTATTTTATGTGTATTGTAAATTTTATGTTCTTTTATGTAAGCTGCCCTGAGCTGGCCTCAGCCGGAAGGGTGGGGTAGACATATAATAAATCAAATCAAATCATCCCTGTGTCTTAATTTCCTCCCTGAAAATCCTATTTGGTCTCTTCCAATATGATTTTTGGTGTCACTCAGTTGGGGAAAAAAGATGAAAGTAACAAAATACAGGCTCTAACTTATCACTGGGAAAAAAAATGAAAACTTGGTGATGTTGATGAACTGGAAAATATTTAGCAGAAAGCTCCAAAGATGGTCATGCATCTGAAAGGGAAATCCAATGGCATTTCCTGGTTAAAGGAACTGGAAGTGTTTAGGCTAGAGAAAATAGAATGTGGGACACTGGGTGCATGCACAAAAATATACTGGAAATCTGCAATCGCTGAAAGATTAATGGAAACACTTTAAAGGATTCCAAGAAGAAGAAGAGACAGAAACAAAGAAATCCATCCAAAATCATGGGGGATGCGACTAGAAGAAATAGTTGTAAACAGAAGGGCAGGTTTATAGTTAGCAGTCAGACTTTTTTGATCTTAGATACAATTCAGCAACAGAATGCTGTACAATTCTTTTTCTTTTTGCTGGCAAGTTACGGCTGATGTATGGTGACCCTGTAGGGAACAAAATCAAAAATAGTATTTTCCAAGTGTATTTATTTATTTAAAACATTTATTAGCTGACTTTCTTTCTTGCAGAACTCAAGGTGGCTTATGATGTAGATAAAACATTATAAAACACAATAAGTAATAACTATAAAACTCATGAAAAGACACTAAAAACTCCAGTTAGGGCTGCCAATAAAAGCTGCATCAATCCAATGCCATCCTAAATAAAGCTGCCTTCAACTGCTTCCTGGGGAGGTTGTTCAGTAATTGTGGGACTACCACAGAAATGGCCCGCTCTTGTCTGCCGACCAGATCTCTTAAATTGGTGGGATGGTCAGGAGTGCATCTCCCTGAGATCTTAATTCCCAAGTAAAAGGTAAAGGTAAAGGTTCCCTTGCTTGAAAACCAGTCGAGTCCGACTCTAGGGTTGCGGTGCTCATCTCCGTTTCAAAGCTGAAGAGCCAGCGCTGTCCGAAGACGTTTCCGTGGTCATGTGGTCGGCATGACTAAACACCAAGGCGCACGGAACGCTGTTACCTTCCCACCGAAGCAGTACCTATTTATCTACTTGCAATTTCTTGCTTTCGAACTGCTAGGTTGGCAGGAACTGGAACTAGAGATGGGAGCTCACTCTGTCATGCAGCACTCAGTTCTCGAACTGCCGAACTGCCAACCTTCAGGTCGGCAGTTCAGTGTCTTAACCACTTGAGTTACCGCAGCCCCTATAAGAGGTACTCCTGCCTATTAATATGGATATGAATATCTAGCTATCTTTTATTTATTTACTTCATTTATACTCTTTTCCTCAGTCACAGGCCTAATAGCATTTGAAACTTATGTTTCATGACTTTGTCTTATCCTCTGCCAAAGCTTAGGAGGTTGCATCTTGAATTAATTGTATTAAGCGACGTGTTAAAAGAAAATTTTTGGTTTGCTCTGAACTTTCATCCCATCAATTTCACTGGGGGGGGGGGGGAGAGAAAAATGTCATGAGAGTTGTTGGTTTTGTTGAATCCCCTTTCCTAGTAAGTTCTGATACTGAATTTGCCTCTTTAACTGCAACAGTGTGTTGAGCCGGTGTTTTCAGTTAGCTCCCAAGAAAAAGAGCTTGAGGATGTGAGTAGGTTGTATCTTATCAGTTTTTGTGCTGGTGAAAGTGGGACAAAGAGCTCCTTTTTGACTGCTGAAAAAGCTATGCCAAGGATTGGGAGGACCCAGGGTGGCCAGACCCCTGGTCTGGGCAGGGGATCCCCCAATCTTTGGGGCTCCAATCTGCTGCTGGCCAGCTGGCCGATTGGGGAAGCCCCACTCCCAAAGAGGCCCATCACACATTGACATGGTCAGCGTGATGACATCACATGGAAGTGATAGCATCACACTGGGTATGTGGCATGTCGATGCTCTGGCATTTTGCCCAAAAACTCTACCATGTGGCCACAAAATACTTGAGGTGGTGACTGCAGTGAAGAAGGGAACGGGGTGTGATTGTGCATAAGAGTAGGTATGATACAACCCAGTGGAAAACTGCCAATCAATTTCAAGTCAGCATACATTATAATTTAGGATTTTTTGCCCAATCTGCCCCAGGTGAATTTACATACCAGGAACTGGCATTTGTATTTTACATCACACTGAAGAGCATTTGAGAATACTTTGTTCATGACTGGTGTATCAAATCTAGATGGTAAGAGCATGAAGGAGGAGGAGGAGATTAGATTTATACCCCACCCTTCACTCGAAGTCTCAGAGCAGCTTACAAACTCCTTTCCCTTCCCCTCCCCACAACAGACACTCTGTGAGGTAGGTGGGGCTGAGAGAGCTCTGAGATAACTGCTCTTTCAAGAACAGCTCTGACGGAACTATGGCTTGCCCAAGGTCATCCAACAGCTGCAAGTGGAGGAAATCTTGGTGACATTCTGAATTGTGGATCTTTATGAAGACTTGCAGATGACTAGGCCAAATAAGACTTAAAATAAAAGACTAGAGTGTCAGGAGGACTTCTATTTTCAAAGTGATTATCCTTTCCTTCTCATGCTTCTTTCCAGCCATTTTAGATTCCTTCTCCATCTTCAAGGCAGACACCTGGGGAACAGAATTCACTTAAGACAATCACAAAAATCTCAGTACACAGGCCTTTCCAGTCAAGCTGGGTTTGATCATGAGGCCAACTTGACACTTACACAGTATCAATTGATTTCTCCGCATGTGGTGACTGGTCACTGGCAGCTGATTGCATACCTACTCCATTGACAAGCATTGAGGTGCTGGTAATTTAAGAGCTAATATAATTCGGTCTGTTGCATTGTATACATGATGGTCCATTCACACATTGAAGCCATCACTTATTTATTGTTGCATTTATATCTTACCTTTCTTCTGTCATGGAACCGAAAGGGATGTACATTGGGAACGAAGGAAGTCCCATATCCAGATTCCAGGGTCTGAATAGACTCCTGTTTACTTAACTTCAGCAAGGTGCTCCATCACATGACTTCTATCCATACCCTGGGATTTGATGTTGCAGATATTAAGTCCATAATAGATATGTGTGAAGCTTGCACATTGTCTATGAAAGATATATTTTTAAAAATTCAAATTGGTTTCTAGTGATTGACATTCATATAAATATACTATGGGCTGGATCCTTACGATTCCCTTCCACCAAATAAGGAATGTTGTTCCAGAGAGGAAAAACCTTCCTCCAGACTAAAACACCACACTTAGCAGAAAGAAGTTATAGGATCCAACCCAATGTTTTGCATTTTAGTAGGCATTTAATGTTATTTTTTAAAGCATTAGCAGTTATAAATCCTCTAGTGGGATTAATCACTTCTCTTGAATTAAGATCTAAAAACTGTATCAAGCCCTTGGTCCTTCAAGTGTGCTATCCTTGTGGCTGGCATCAAACACTTTTTAGTTTCAAGGCCCTATATTGAGAAACAAGTAGGAAAATCTGTTTTATAACAGTCTGCTATTTTTGCCCCAAGTCAAATTTTATATCATTTGTCATTAACAGTTAGCTTTTATGATTCAAGTTGACAGCAGATATCCAGCTTTCTTAAATCTCAGTCTTCTGATCTTAGACTCTCTTCTTGGTAATCAGTTACACTGCCTAACACCCATGCTTTCTGATCAAGTTCTTCTTTTTATCAATTTTGAATGTGTCATTTTTCAAATACTCATTTTCTTCTTTTGCTGCAAGATAAGAACAGTTTCTTTCTGTCTTCTGAACATGACATGTCTTTTTACATGCTCATCCCATTTTTGCTTTTGTCTGATTTCCAAATTAATGGATTTTAAAATCTTTCCTCATGTGAAAATGTGTTGTTAATCAGTTTTTGCGGGACTTCTTTGATTCTCCATAGAACTCACCAACGTTCCTTTAAAAAAAGAAAAATATTTGTGTGGCCGTGTTGCATGCCATCTATTCCAAAATTACATCCTGCTTGACTAAATCCTTGTATAAGTGGATTTACACTTGTGCAACAATACTACCCCCTGTTGTGAGGGGCCAAAGAAGTGAAGTTCAGAGAATGGTGGTACTGGAGGAGTAAGGCGTAGTCAGATTCTTCTGCTCACTCACAAATTGTTGTGTTTTGTAAAGAGTTTTGTTCCTATGCTGGATTCCTTAGCTACTAGGAATAAGCATACAGATATTAACTATTCAATCCTCTAAATGAAAATATTCCATTCATTAGTTATTGTAACCTGAACTGAAAAATTCACACCAGTCAATAACACTTGGAAACCTTTGGATCTGGCCATTATTGTAATGCCATACTCTCTAGCTTAGAATATATATGTATTGTGCTGCATTGGTGAATCATTCTCAGCATTACAGTACAGGAAATCTTCTGCTTCTACATACCAAATACAGCCTCTAGCATGTTTGAGGAATGTTTACTCTTTGTTATCTGCAGTTTAATGAAAATTTAAACACTTCAGAAAACCCAATATTCAGTTTTGTATGAACTGAATGTATTATTTAGTGAGATTTTTAAGTTTCAAGAGGATCGGCTGTAGCTGTTCTTTTCTAAATGTTGTTCTTAGAATAATTGCTTAGCATTTATTGTTGTTACCCATGTTTCTGGAACATACTAAAAACAACTGGTTTTCTAATAATGATTAGAAAACAATGATTAGTTCTTAATTGCACTCACTACCCCAGTCAAATTATTTATGTTACGTAGTAACAGGAGCAAATAAAATGAAACTCGTTACTACAGTTTCAGGCTTTTCCATGTTGCAGTGTTGGCTTGAAAAAAATGTGAAAAATTCTGCAGTCTTGATCTTTCTAAAACCTCATTCCCTCCTCCCATTCTTTCCACCTGAAATGTATCATCTCATCTGTATCTCTAAATGTCACAATCCCAGGGAATATTTGACAATCTTTTGATGTGAATTACTCAGAACATTGATTCCCTGTATATCCATTGTGAGGTGTTTTTTAAAAAATCTTGTTCTGTGGAATCCATTCTATACTGTACTTCCTTCAACAGGACAGAGCGCAGCTGGTTCTGATACCAGTCCCAAATGATTATTACTTGCACACATATCTTTTCCTAGAGAAAGGTAGAAAGAGGTCAGTAGCAACTCAGCAAGACTGCAGATATGGTTTTCTTCCCTCTTTCCATCTGGCTATGGATGGCCCTTAGATGTGAAATAGATAGCTGCAGAGAGCACGACGTTAACTGAGATTCCCAGATTCACATGTGCAAATGTGTTTGTGAAAGAAAATACAGTGGAAGTTAACTCAGCTAACCAAATTCTAAAGGTGGTTTGGGGGAAAAATAAGCCTCTAAATCAGATTTTGTAACACCTGAGACAGGCCTTGGTTTGCATTTCTCAGTAGAAAACTTAAGAGGCTACATTTCCACCCTCTGATCCAACCACAATTAATTCATAATAGACTTGATGTCAGGTATTCAATACATTCATATAAACACTAGAGGTTAAACAGCTGATTTGGGGATAAGCATATTAAGCTGCCTTATAATGTCACACCGTTGATTCACTAGCCCAGTCCAGTGTACTCAGAATGGCAGTGGCTCTCTGAGGTATCAGGATGATGTCTTTTTCTGCCTTGCAACCTGAGATTCTTTAGTGGCAGATTCCAAAGATTTACTGTTGTGCTTGCAAGCATGTGCTTTACCACTAAACTATGCTGGTGCTGTCATTTGGGCAAAACTAATGTGTCCTTGAGCACTTGGGCTCACAAATGTACAAATACGTAAATAAATACATGAGAGGGACAGGCATTTTGAAAGGGAATGAGGTTGTTGGTTTTTTTTCTCCCAGGTATGTGATCTGACCAGCACTGTATTTCTGCCTCACACTATGCTACATAACCAAAGGTATAGTTGTTCTCTTATCAATACATCAATACATTCTTTTCTAGGAGAATCCCATGGATTTCATAAGGGAATACAAGTTGTGTGGTTTTATTGCACCAGACCCCATTATGCCATTATTATGATACCATAATGTACTCAAATTCTGTACACTCATACCAGCAGATATGAAAGCGCAAGGATAGTTACAAAATAAAGTAATAACACAATAACAGTAACAGACCCTCTTTTAGCATCCCTGGAAACTGTAACACACCCCCATCACCAATGGCCATGCATGGAAGGCACAAGCTAACAGTGATCTCAGGGAGAACACTAGTGCTCCCTTGTAAGCCGCCCTGAGCCTGCTTGCGGGGAGGGCAGGGTATAAATATAAATTATAATAAATAAATATTATGTCACTATACTTAGATCACAATGCCAATCCTAGCATCCCTTGCTGCCAAAAGAGCCCACAGTTCCTATCAGATATTTCCATAGCCTAATGTACACAAGGGCAGCTATTAATCCCTGCCACCACAGGGATTCAAATACCTTATAATGCCCGAGGACAGACAGCAGCGGCCTGAACATTATTTCACCACAAAAATAGTCAGGTAAAGACAGCTCCATAGCCCGGTGGATAGGAGGGCCTACCCACAGAATCCCAGGAGGAGTTGAGATCTGCTATGGGACAAATAACTGCAAGCAAAGCTGAGAAGGTCACACACATTTATGTCTTGAGCCTAAGGAGATCAGAAGGGATAGAAATGTTTTAAGTAAATAAATACATGAGAGGGACAGGCATTTTGAAAGGGAATGAGGAAAGAATGAACATTTAAAAAGGGAGAACGCACTTGGCAACAGCAAGCTCAGAGCAGGTGACATGTGACAAGGCCCATGACACACTCAGTTACCTCTTCATACATCATAGAGCTCTATATGAAATGATTTCTATCTGCCGCTCAGCACATAAGAGGTCCCTGATGAAATCCCTGAGTATGGAATCCCAAATGAACGGCCACATATACAAATTCCTAAGGTTCAATCAAGTGACTAGTGCAGTTCTGAGAAAGAGGCTAGAAAGTCACTAAACATATGGAACAGTAGTCTTATGATGCACTCCTGGGCCCAGGACAGCTTTCATCTACCAGTCCTCATCCTTCCATCGTCATTTGACTGATTCCCAGTGTTTGTTTATTTACACCACGCACCATGGAATCAATTACTCTCTTCCCTAACATGGTAAGGCAGCAATACTACATGGCTCATTATCACACTAGTTTTGCAAACATTGAACTTTGGTGGGTATGGTGGATAGTAAAGCCACTGTCCCTTCCCACTACATGCCCCATCCTGAAGATGTCTAGTTGCCAGGTATGCTATACAGAGGGCCTGTGGCTGCTTGTTTCTGCAGCTGTTCTTGTGCTTTCTTCTATGCTGAAGTGTGTAGGATTGGGAGAGCATTATACTGTCATCATAGTGGCATAGTGGGTTCTGGTGAAGCTGAAGTATTTCCTTGTGAAATGCCTAGGCTTTGACTAGAGATGACTATCTCTTATTGGTGAGAGTAACCACATCCTCCATAAAAGAGCAGACCGTGGCACACTGGGGAAACAGTCATGACTCTTATTGAATATTATTAGTGTGGTGTTCTTACTGCATCACAGAAGAATGGGTTGCCAAACCTGTGACCCTAGAAGTGGCATGATAGGCAGCAAAACAACATTTTATTTATTTATTTATCAAACTTTTACCCCGCCCTCCCACCAAGGCGGCTCAGGGCGGCTTACAAATAATTAATACCAGTATACAATTAAAACCAGTTATCACAACTAATACTATACCATAAAACATTACAGTAAATACAACCTATTGAGATTTGGCGGCCATCCGTATAAAGTGATAGTGCTTATGTGGAACGGCCAGTGTGGCCAGGGCTATTAGAACACTTGTTGGAACAGCTCAGTCTTCATCACTCTACGGAATTGTTGAAGATCCCGCAGAGCTCAAATTTCAGTTGGGAGCTCGTTCCATAGCGTCGGTGCAGCTAGGGAGAACGCCCTGGTTCTTGTTGCTGTTAACTTAGCATCCCTAGGACCAAGGGGGACCAGGCGGTTTTGTGTCCCGGATCTCAGTGCTCTCGGGGGAACATATGGGGAAAGGCAGTCCCTCAGGTAGACAGGTCCCAGACCATTAAGGGCTTTAAATGTCAAAACCAGCACCTTGAAGCATATCCGGAACGCTATTGGCAGCCAGTGCAGCGACTTCAGCACAGGTTGGATGTGCTCCCTCATGGGGAGACCCATCAACAACCTGACCAGAGCATTCTGCACTAGTTGCCGCTTCCGGAGTTGCCCCAAGGGCAGCCCCGTGTAGAGAGCATTACAGTAGTCTAACCTCGAGGTGACCATAGCATGGATCACTGATGCCAGATAGTTGCCTAATCAGCTGAAGGTGGTAAAAGGCTGCTTTGGCAGTGGCTGCTACATGGGCCTCCATTGTCAGGGAAGCATCCAGCACTCCCAAGCTCCTGACCCTCGGCGCTGGCACCAATGGCGCCCCACCGAAGGCCAGAAGAGGGACCCCTAACCCCGAGCCACTCCGATTCAGGCATAGGACCTCCGTCTTTGTCGGATTCAATTTCAGTCGGCTTAGCCTAAGCCAGCCCGCTACGTCCCGCAACGCTCGGTCCAGATCTTCCGGGGTAGAGCCAGACTGACCACCTAGCAACAGTTAGAGCTGGGTGTCATCCACATATTGATGACACCCTAGCCCATGTCTCCGGGCAATCTGGGCAAGGGGGCGCATATAGATGTTAAATAACATTGGGGAGAGAACTGCCCCTTGGGGCACCCCACAGACTAGTGGGTGTCTTTGGGACAGCTCCTCCCCGAGTGCCACCCTTTGTCCCCGACCTTGGAGAAAGGAGACTAGCCATTGCAGGGCGAGCCCCCGAATCCCCACGTCAGCGAGGCGGTGGGCAAGCAACTGGTAATCAACCATGTCGAACGCTGCCGAAAGGTCTAACAACAGGAGCACCGCCATCCCGCCCCGATCGAGGTGCCTTCACAGATCATTGGCTAGCTTTTCCCATAAGTGTATACCCATGCTGGATACTGCGGCCCTGAACTGTGCCCATTTTTGCCCTTCAGTTACATCAGTGGTATAGGACAGTGGTTAAAATTGACTCTCCTGGCATAATGCTGTCTACAGTTTCAGTATATTTAGTGGCAAACCTAACATCAGTCAGCAGGCATTTACTCACTCTGTAGAATATTGCAGGATTCAGTATATTTAGTGGCAAACCTAACATCAGTCAGCAGGCATTTACTCAGTCTGTAGAATATTGCAGGATTCATTTATTGCCATTGCAAGTTTTCAAACTGAAACAGTAAATCTAAGAAATCCATAGTTTCTGTTCATCCTTTCTTTCATCTTACAATAATAGCACCAGCTATATATGATTTTGCAAATCAGTTATGTCTAAACTTGGTCAACAAAAAAGATATCCTGTTGGGAGACAACAATATGAAGTTTCCTATAATTAATGATACATAGATTGCAGAATGAAATATTTTAACTTTTAGTAAAAAGACTCATTGTGACAGCACAATCCTATCCCTGAGTTACTGCAGTGGGACAAGGATAGGGTATTCTGAAATCCATGTGACTAGTGGAGGCTAAGGCTATCTTCCCATAGTGAATCTCTGCCACTGTAGCAAGGCCTTTGTGCTGGGGGCAGCTACAGCCAAGCAGGATGCTTACATCTGTGCACTTGCCCTTATTGTGCAAGTGGAAAAAAGGGAGGCAAAGTAGGACCATGGTAAAGAATCCTGTGGTCTACCAGAGCTTTTCCCCACTACACCCAACAGCATGATGTCACCAACAAATGAAGTATGTAAGAATATCAGAATGTTAGATTGTACTGGGGCTCTACAGTTGTGGCCAGACAGATGCCTCCAGAACATCCAAAAGTGGGGCATGAAAGTAATGATCTTTCCTTGTTCTATGTTGCTGGCATCCAATATTCAGCAATGTATGAATCCAAAATGTGGAACATATTAACCAGAGGACAAGTTCCAATGCAATGGGTGTGGGAGTACTGTCCCTATGATAGCACTTTCTCTTGCAACAAGTAAATTTTCAGACATTGATTTCAGGAAGACTAGTGGATGGGGAAGGAGCAATTGGAGTTGAGACATGCATGTTGCAAAAGAACCTAGGTGACAGCACCTTTCCAATCCTCCCCCCCCCAACCTTCAGATGAGAATTAAGTTATGTGAACTCTTATTCCCCTCCCTTCATATTAAGTAGTTCCTTACTCATGGGAAATAAGAAAATACCTGTACACCCACAGAGTCATTTGTCTGGAGCTATATGCTATTTCATACACAGAAGTCATGTGGACATTACTCTCTTGCCAGCTTCCTCAAAATGGGAATATTTAAGTTAAAAAAAGAGAACACTTAAAATAATAATAAACATTATTATAAATACCTTAAACTAGCTAGGCATCATTATAGAGAGTTAAACTGATTAGCCCTGCCTGCAGGCTTACAATCGAATAATGAAAAAACAGGAAAAAGTGGAAAGATGTGGTTAGGTACATGATCATATAAAGAATGAAATTTCATTCTTACTAATATTGTTTCTTGCTTAAAAAATATCCAAACACTATTTCTGGTATTATAAACTTTGCTCTCTCTCTTCTCTTTTCTGCAAGATGCGGCTATTGTCATTCATAATTTGGTAACCTTTGGATTAGACTATTATAATGTATTCTGTAGGGGGCTACCCTTGAAAATGTCTGGAAACTGCACTTAGTGCTGTATATTTGCTGACTGGTACAACCATATAGAATTATGTTGGCCACCAATAGCCACCTTCTCCTTTCCCAAGTGAATAAATATTTGGCAGTGAGACCTTGCGCAAGACACCATCTTCTGTGGATGCTAAAAAAGGTAAAGGTTCCCTTGCTCAAAAGCCAGTCGAATCCGACTCTAGGGTTGCGGTGCTCATCTCTGTTTCAAAGCCGAAGAGCCAGCGCTGTCCGAAGAAGTTTCCGTGGTCATGTGGCCGGCATGACTACACACCAAGGCGCACGGAATGCTGTTACCTTCCCACTGAAGTGGTACCTATTTATCTACTTGCAATTTCTTGCTTTCGAACTGCTAGGTTGGCAGGAGCTGGAACTAGAGACAGGAGCTCACTCCGTCTTGTGGCACACTCAGGTCTCGAACTGCTGAACTACTGACCTTCCACAGCCTGCAGTTCAGCGTCTTAACCACTTGAGCCACCGCAGCTAACTGGCATCCAAATACCTGGGTTTTCTCAATACCTGCCCCAACTCTGTGAAATGTCCTCAACAAATGGTGTGGGCTATGTGATTTGCCTTCTTTTGGAAGCAGATTCAAGACATACCTTATTTGCTGGACCTTTAGGAGATCAACACTTGTGTGTATTTCAGTGGATTTCATTATTGTGTAGTATTTTTATTTTAATTTGTATTATGTTTACTGATTTTTATTTTATGCTGTAAACTGCTTTGGAAATTATGGCTGAAGGGTGGAATATTATGAGTATACAAGTATTATAAATAAACAACAAATGAACCTATCAGGTATGAGGGACCCTAATCAGCACAACACAAGGACTTGACTTGTATTATATAATGTCCCAGTTGTGAAATTTGAACATCTTAATTAGGATATGTACCTTTAATGCCTTTGGGGGAGGCAAGTTGGATAGTTACAGTGTAGTCTTACTGTATCTATGACTGTTTAGAAAGGTGGCTATTTTTTCAGTGGAAGTAAAAGTTGACATTTCAGTTCAAATGGAACATGTTGGTAGAAAGTAATTTAACAAAACAGCAACTCTATCACAAATGGTGGCTAACTGAAATGCTGAGGGGTATGTGCATAAAAAATTATTCATTTATTCATAAATAGGTGTAAAATGGAAGGTGGGATAAGATCACAGGAGAAGCACTGACCAGTTTCCTTCTCAGTTGCTTCATCAGTGGGCTCAGGCAAAAGTAACTTCCAAGGACATGGTATCACATGCTACTTTCTGGTGGCATAGCACTACAATGACACAATCAAATAAAATAATGGCTGGGAGTAGTGAAGGAATGAAGGAACAGGGATTCATGGGCACAAACCTCAGCTTTGCCTCCAGCTTAGCTCTCTTAAGCTTTGTTCTGTTCCTGCTTGTACTTTGACCTGTCAGCTCATTACCAGCCCATTTCTCAGTTTTGACTTTCTGGCCATTTCTTGCCTTACAGTGTTGGTTCTGAGACTGACAATGCAACGAACAAAGGAGTAGTTTTCTACTTCACAAAGCAGGAGAATGGCTGATTTAGTTAAAAATCAGAATGCAGCTTTCTCCTTGAAGTGAATGCTTTTATTTCCACAAAGTTTCTAAAAATTCCAGATAGAAAAATTATACTACAGGAATTATTAGCCTTGTTGTTGTTCAGTCGCACAGTCAAGTCCGACTCTTCGCGACCCCATGGACCAGATCCCGCCAGGCCTTCCTGTCTTCCGCCGTCCTCTGAAGTTGGCTCAAATTCATGTTCGTTGCATCTATGACACTGTCTAACCATCTCATCCTTTGCCGTCCCCGTCTTCTTTGACCTTCAATCTTTCCCAGCATCAGGGTCTTCTCCAGTGAGTGCTCCCTTCTCATTTGGTGGCCAAAGTATTTGAGCTTCAGTTTCATTATCTGGCCTTCCAGGGAACAGTCAGGGTTGATTTCTTTTAGGATTGACTGATTTGATCTTCTTGCAGTCCAAGGGACTCTCAAGAGTCTTCTCCAGCATCATAGTTCAAAAGAATCCATTCTTCGGCGTTCGGCCTTCCTTACAGTCCAACTCTTGCAGCCATACATGACTACTGGGAATACCATTGCTTTGACCATGTGGACCTTTGTTGGCAGGGTGATGTCTCTACTTTTTATCATGCTGTTTAGGTGCGCCATCGCTTTCCTCACAAGGAGCAGGCGTCTTATTAGCCTAGAAATGTTTAATGAAACATAAATTTGAGTCTGGACATTTGAGGAGAACCCACCAAACAATTTAGAATACAGAGAACACAAGCAGCTTTCTTGTTCCTAATGGGAAAAAATTATACAGGAATGGTCAAGAAAGGTCTCTCAATTTCCCTTTAAAAGCAATCCTCAGCTTGTAAAATGAAAGAACTGCAGAGAGACAAACCTCTCCAGCTAAATTCTGGGCACAAGTGTACTCAGCAAATCACAAGAACCTAAGCTGGTCAGCCATCTGTAACTGAGTTAATACTTGAAAAGAAACGTTCATTCCTTAGTTTATAAAAATTCAAGCACTGTTCCAAGACAGTGAAGAGTTGCAACTTGAGTGGAAAAAGTGAATCAAAGGTCATAATTAGAGGACCCTGCTCCTACAATCACCCTGCTAAGAAAACATTGGCTCAATTACTACATAACATCAAACCATAGATTTGATGTCGCAAAACCTATCACTTTCCCGATCCCCTTACATATGGGTTCCTTTTTCTATTTGTTGATTTTCACAAAACATAATTTATCATGATGTACAAATTCCAACTATGTTAGTCCTAACTGCCAATCCGTAGTTTCAAATATACTTTAAAATGTAGCTTCAAGTTGTGGTTTGGAAGCAAGAAGTCAACAAGAGTTTGCCTTTCTGGATATTACAGCAAACTATGGTTAGTGAAAACCTGAAGTCAAGGAAGGAACCTAGGAGCGAGGCAGGAGGTAGAAGAGGGAGTGTGGTGGATCACTCCTGCTTGCCAAACAGTAATATATTATGTCTGAAATAAACCAAAAGATTTCACACACATGGCTAAGTGTCAAGAATTCTACTAATAAAAATAGGCATCATAATATCAAACAATAAACAATATGACCCTGTTCCAAGAAAGATCCAAAACAGACAAGGCAAATATCAGGAGAGAATCACACTGAAGCAGGAACAGAACAGTGTAGCTCCACCTTACCCCGTGCTTCCTAAAAATCAACCCATGCAGTCCAGATATATGTAAACACAAAAGTATGTTGTCATTGTGTTGCAATCCAGAATGTATAGATTCTAAGTAAATAATAATTTCAATGTTTATTTTTATATAAGGTTATTCAGAGAAACCTTTACCCTTCCCACAGTATGACATTATCTCTTTTTGTCTTAAATTCTGGCCTAGAGTTAATGGAAATAAGACCGAGAATAACATTTTTAAAAATCTACATGAATAATTTATGGTAGGTATAATACAAAAGCTGTCTTCACACATGGATAGAAAAGAATGGTGAGTAACTGCAGTACTTCCAATGGCACAAATATGTTCTACTTAAAAGGAAGAAAATGTACAGGGCTAGTTAAAATTAAGACAATTTGCCATTCAGAGTTCTTTTAAGTAGTAAAATATTGTGAATCAGATTTGTAATCACATGCAAGCTATGCCATACAAAATAGTTTAAAATAAAACCCAGAGACTTGTCACCTACCTCCTGGAGGTTGTCATAGCACCCTCCAAACTGATAGGTCACACTGGGCTACTATGAGTCATTTGTAGCATGGAAATCATGAATGCTATTTGATTATTTCTAGCTTTCAAAGCACACAGAGTGTACCAGCCATTAAGGTTAGTAGAGACTGCAAACATTACGCTAATGCCTACTTGATAAAAGCATTAATACTGTCTTTGCTGAGCTATAACAAACTCTGCCTGTACCCAGTGAAAGTCTTGTCAAATACTGTGGTGAGTAAGGTCACAATCTCTAGCTAGACTGGCCACAAATTGCTGGTGTCTAGACAGGTTGTCCAGAGATGAGTAGAAACTGAAACAGAGACACCAGATAAAACATACATAATTAAACAATGCAGGTGTGGGTGGACAGATCACCTTCAGAATACTACCTAAGTAACATCATGCTATCATCATCGTAATATTCTACATGTTACACAATCCAACATATCAATATCAGATCAGCAAGTTAATGCCTAGAGAACTTCCCAAGATGACCAGGCCTGTAGTATAGTTTCCCTATAACACTATACAGACACTGAGAATTTCCTACACGGATAACACTTTTCTGTAGTTTATCATATGTAGACACAACAAAGTAGATCCATGTGAGATCATAACTTGCTACCTCCATGGAGCAATTTATTTATTTAAAACATTTATACAAAGAGTGTTCTATATGCAATTGTTACTTATGTAGAAAAAGAAGGTATGAAATGGCGCTTAGAGGGACATGGAGGCTTTAATGTAAACATAACTGTACATTCAGAAGCAGGATATCATGAAGCAATTTGAGAGGTGGGGAATTTGCCTTTCTGTACATGGCATTTAGATCTAAACCTACAAGCTTGCCTGCATTTTGAAGTAGAAAGAAGAGTACTACACTTTGTTCCTTCTTGCAGGAGATAACAGAAGCACTTATTTGCCTCTACTTTTCGTGGTCCACTGTAGTAGAAATGGGGCCTGATTTAAATGTACTGCAAAGTGAACCAGAAGAAATTATCCATCATCACTGAATGGGTCCAGTATCTCATTTAAAGCAGTTGCTTTGCCATTGTTAATACATTATCCACAGTCCAACAGGGTGCTATGTTGACTTGCTAACACTGCATGCATGGACACATTAAGGGCTTAGTTTAAATGAGATGCCATGTGTGCATACAATACTTCGATGAGTAAGTTCTTCTGGTACCTCACCAAGTTTAAAACTGGTCCTATATCTGCTAAGTTGCATTAAGCGAGGCTGAAAGGGGGGGGGGGAGAGGCATGTTACCTGAAAGACTAACCTTTTCGTCCTCATTTCCTCCATGGCGAGAAGGGAGGCATTTTCTCCAAGACAGTTAAGTGCAGATTTACATCCACAAGTGGGGGGAAAACCCAAGGTATTGATCTTACCCGTCCTGCATGTTAGCTAATTTCTACTCTCATGCCATGTTTGTACAAAATTAGAATCCAGTAGCACCTTGAAGACCAACAAAGTTTTATTCAGAGGAAAGCTCACACCTTGAATAAAACTTCGTTGGTCTTTTTTTTTTTAATAAATTTATTTTCACATTTTCATTTCACATTTTCATTTCACAAAATATGTACAGAGATGAATTTAACATTTATACATAACTTAAAAATAATAATCTTCTTTATTTCCTCTAATTATAATAGATTATTTCCTCTAATTATAATAGATTAGAAATAATAGATTAATCTTTGTTGGTCTTAAAGGAGCCACTGGACTCTAACTTTGTTCTACTGCTTCAGACCAACAGGGCTGCCCACCTTGAGCCATATCGGTACGTTCATCAAAAAACACAAAGACCGACCACACAGAGAGAAACCAAACGGCTGTCTTATTTCCCAACAGGGACGTTACTTCCGTGTAGGCTGAAGAGGCCCGATTAGTCTTCTGGGTAGCAGAGTAATTACAAACTGCTCCAGAGCGGCAGGGGAGGCAAAGAGAGACGCCTCCTTCTCCACTGTATGCTGAAGAGAACCCAAGTGATGCAGAGCCCAGTCTTGTCCTCTCCCAACGGCCTGTGTGTGTAGGGGTGTGAAGAAGGTCCCCCCCTCCCCAGCGGCTGCCTCTCCGCGGCGCTGTCCCTACGGTGGGGTGGCTCTGCGGACGGATAGGCCTCGAACAGAAGCGGCGCCCCGCCGCTGGCGCCTCCAACCGTCCCGGAGTGGGCGAAGCGCGGCCCAGCCGCCGCTCGGGCAGAAGGAAGGCGGAAGCGAGGCCGCCTTTCTCTCAAGAAGCGGCGGCGGCGGCTGCTCCTGCGGCGGGTCGAGGCTGGCCTAGCGCGTCTGTCGTCGGTCCTACTCGTTCCGCGGTTGCTGCCGAGTGGCGGCCGGCGCGACGACAGCGACGGCAGGGTCACGACGGCTGCGGCGGGGGCAGAGGGGAAAGGGGGCTCCCCCAGCAT